>NW_024499719.1:0-1338 GCF_017590055.1 Onychostruthus taczanowskii
CCAGTGAGGGACATCTGAGAGCAACCACTGCAGACCAGTAAGGGTGTCATCAGTAGGGTCCAGGAGAACCCAGCAGAGCCCATCAGACCCCAGTGAGTCCCACTAAGACCCATCAGGTCCCAGTATGGCCCCGGTAAGACCCCAGTAAGAACCTGAATATGGCAGTAGGTACCAGTAAATCCCAGGAGGGCCCAGTAGAAGTAGGGCCACAGTAGACTCCAACAGACCAGTATGGCCAGGTAAGTCCCTGTAGGACCTAGTAGGCTTCAACAGACCCCAATGAATCCCAGTAAGACTCATTAGGTCCCAGTAGGCCCCAGTATAACCCCAGTACATCCCACTAGGCCCCAAAATGTTCTGGAACGACCCCAGCAGACCCTAACAGACACTCAGTAGATCCTAGAAGCTCCCACAACAGCCCCAGTAGGCCCCAGCAGAGCCCAGAACATCCCAGCAGGAGTTCCCAGTATATCCCAGTAAGTCCCAGTGTGGACCCACTAAACCCCAGTAGACATCCAGTAGCCCCTATAAAAGCTCACTATGGCTCCAGCCGTTCCCAGTAAGCCCCAGTAGACCTCAGCAGATACCTGAGAGCTCCAGTGTGGCCCCAGCAGGACTCCAGCAGATCCAGTATGGCCTCAACAGACACCAGTTGACACCCAGTAGCTCACAGCAGATCCCAGTATGGCGCTAGCAGATCCCACCCAGTATGCCAGTAGACCCCCCAATAAATTCTAGTAGGTCTCAGTATGGCTCCAGTAGATTCCAGTAGGCACCCAATAGATCCCAGAAGACCCCAGAGAACCCCAGTAGACTCCAACAGACACCCAGTAACTCCCAGTAGCACCTACCAGATCCCAGTATGGACCCTGTAGATCCAAACAGACATCCAGTCATACCCAGTAACCCCCAGAGAGCCTCAGGAGGTCCCAGTATGGCCCGTGTGGCTTTCAGTAGTTCCCAGCAGACCCCAGTCTATCCTTGCCCCCTTCCAGTCTTGGGGGGCTCCCCGTGGTGGCTGGCACTGTCCTGGTCCCCAACCTGCTGGCAGCCCAACAGGACCCTGACATCTGGCAGCACCCCGAGGTCTTCCTGCCTGGTATGTGGGTATGCCTGCACTCTGAGTGCCCCCCAAACTCCTGGGCTCTCCTCAAACATCAAACTGGGGCTTTCCCTGATTCCTGGGTATCCTGGGAACACCTTGGTGGCATGAGTGCCCCCCGATGCCTGAACCCCCCCAAACCCACACCCCCTCCTCCAAACCTGTGGTTCTCTCCCCCATCCCCATTAGTCCCCCCATATATCTGTGTACCCCCCAAAACCTGTGGGTCCCTCTGT
>NW_024499720.1:0-1337 GCF_017590055.1 Onychostruthus taczanowskii
TCAAGTCTGCTTGGAGCACAGAAATTTAGGCCAATAGGCAGTAAGTTTTGTTTGCATGCCAGATTTTCATAATGATTAAATTAGTTGTAAACAATGGCTTTGTTATCACCAGTGAAGCTGAATGAATGCTTAACTTGATTGCGAACATCAGGAATGAAAATTAGTGGTTTATATGACAACATTTTATGATACCAGTCCCTTTTTACCCCTGAAAATTATACTACAGACTTTCAGAGGTGAATGAGGTCTTTTCAGTTCCATATCCAAACACAAGCAGTAGCTCTCAGCTAAGGCTCTCAGCCAGGCTGGCTGCCCCGTGCTGGCAGAGCTGAGGTCTGCCCTGCACAGAATGTTTGTCATACCCCGTGCTGAGCAGGGGAGGACTGGGAATAGAGTCAGGAAAAGGATTCTTTACACAGATGCTTTCCACCACTGTTGAAAAAAAAGAAATGTATGAGCACACCTTGAGTTTAGCTGCCCTAATTGGCTAAGATACAGGATAAATTATTATAACTTCATTTACTACAAAAGACTGGTATTTAGAGCACATCTATGTTTGCATTCACTGTAACTGTGAGCCATTCCCCAGCTAGACCAATGGTGTCATGGCCACTAAAAATTGATTAAAGTAGTGAGGATGCACTAAGATGATAAACAAATTAAACATATTCTGTGTAACAAATAGTTTTCTCAGCACAAGCTCTACTATCTTCTGTAAAGTAAGTAGTTAAAAGAAAATCAATACGGAATACAAGACATTTCACACTAATGTTGGAAAAGAGACATTCCTCAGCAAAAGATATGATAGAAGCTGTACAGCATTAGGCACTACTAAAGAAGATACTCAACTAAATTTAATATCTACATTAGGATGACACAAACATGTTTGCTGAAATTATTTATTTTGGCAGGTGTTGACAAGCATCCTTATTTTTTAGGGCTAGACCTTCATATGACCTTGATTTTCTGAACAAATTCAAACACTTTTACATCACTCTATTGCTTCCTGGATTGTACTGAATTAAGGACTGTGTTCTGCTTAATGCCTTTGTAAATACAGGAAAGAAGTTAGCCGAAAAAAGAGGGGGGAGAAAGGACATGGGAAGTCAGTCAAGCAGGTAATAAGCAATACCATAATTAAGAGAAAGAGAGTGAAAATGGAAAAATGTAAAACCCAAGCCAGACCTGCAAAAGCATTACTGTTTCAGGTAACGTTAACATTAATGATGGAGTAAAGGTGGCATTTTCCTCCTGCATTTATAGGAGCATATCAAACTCAAGTATCTGAGTAAGGAAGTAATACTTCTTGTATCAAATCTGGGAGCATACTTTTTTTT
>NW_024499721.1:0-1336 GCF_017590055.1 Onychostruthus taczanowskii
TCATTCTGCAGTGCTCCCTCACCTGGGTCAGACTAAAGCCAGCCCCTGGCACATTTTATTTCCTTTTTCCTTGACCTGGGGACATGGCAGCAAACTCCCCCAGGAGGGGCTGGGAGGGGTGGGATCCCCCCCAAAAAATGGGATTTGGGATGGAGAGTGAGCTCTGCTGCCCTCCCTCCCTGGGACACACAAAACCACCCCTGGCACATTTTAATTCCTTTTTCTTTGACTGGGGACACAGCACCAAACACTCCCAGAAGGGGCAGGGAGAGGTGGGATCCCCCCCAAAAAAAATGGAATTTGGGGGGGGATCCCCCCAAAAAATGGAATTTGGGGGGGGATCCCCCCAAAAAATGGAATTTGGGGGGGGATCCCCCCAAAAAATGGAATTTGGGGGGGGATCCCCCCAAAAAATGGAATTTGGGGGGGGATCCCCCCAAAAAATGGAATTTGGGGGGGGATCCCCCCAAAAAATGGAATTTGGGGGGGGATCCCCCCAAAAAATGGAATTTGGGGGGGGATCCCCCCAAAAAATGGAATTTGGGGGGGGATCCCCCCAAAAAATGGAATTTGGGATGGAGTGAGAGCTCTGCTGCCCTGCCTCACCTGGGCCAGACTAAACCAGCCCCTGAGACATTTTAATTCCTTTTTCCTGTCTCAAGGATATGATACCAAACACCTCCAGGAGGGGCAGGAGGGGTGGGATCCCCCCCAAAAAAATGGAATTTGGGGTGGGATCCCCCCAAAAAATGGAATTTGGGATGGAGAGAGAGCTCTGCTGCCCTGCCTCACCTGGGCCAGACTAAACCCAGCCACTGAGACATTTTAATTCCTTTTTTCCTGTTTCAAGGATATGGCACCAAACTCCCCCAGGAGGGGCAGGGAGGGGTAGGATCCCCCCCAAAAAAATGGGATTTGGGGTGGGACCCCTCCCAAAAAATGGAATTTGGGATGGAGAGAGAGCTCTGCTGCCCTGCCTCACCTGGGCCACACAAAACCCCCCCCCGGCACATTTTAATTCCTTTTTCCTGTCTCAAGAACATGGCACCAAACACCCCCAGGAGGGGCAGGGAGGGGTGGGACCCCCAAAAAACGGATGCAGAGCGAGCTGTGCTGCCCTCCCTGCCCGGGCCACACAAACCCAGCCCTGACACATTTTATTTCCTTTTTCCTGTCTCAGGCTGAGCACGTCACCCTGCCCCGTGTCAAGGTTTCCACAGCAGCAGCACAGCCCGGGGAGGGCAGGGAGCAAAGGCAGCGCCCCAGAGCAGGCAGATGTGCTGCCAGTTTTGAATTTTAATCGTTTAAAATGAATTTTAGTGAAAATAAATTTTTT
>NW_024499722.1:0-1336 GCF_017590055.1 Onychostruthus taczanowskii
AGACCCCGAAATTGGGGGGGAGACCCCTAAGTTGGGGGGCAAAACGGGGTGAGACCCCCCAATTGGGATGAGACCCCAAAAAGGGGGTGAGACCCCGAAATTGGGGTGGGAGACCCCGAAATTGGGGGGAAGACCCCGAAATTGGGGTGAGAGACCCCGAAATTGGGGTGAGACCCCGAAATTGGGGTGGGAGACCCCGAAATTGGGGGGAAGACCCCGAAATTGGGGTGAGAGACCCCGAAATTGGGGTGAGACCCCGAAATTGGGGTGGGAGACCCCAAAATTGGGGTGAGAGACCCCGAAATTGGGGTGGGAGACCCCAAAATTGGGGTGGGAGACCCCGAAATTGGGGAGCAGAAAGGGGGTGAGACCCCCAAATTGGGGGAGCAAAATTGGGATGAGACCCCCAAATTGGGGTGGGAGACCCCAGAATTGGGGAGCAAAATTTCGGGGTCCCCCTCCCTCAATTTCGGCCCCCCCCAAATTCGGGTGTCCCCCCCCCCCACAGTTCCGACCCCTCCCCGGGGTGAGAGACCCCGAAATTGGGGGGCAGAAAGGGGAGGAGACCCCAAAATTGGGGGGAGAGACCCCGAAATTGGGGGGCAGAAAGGGGGGGAGACCCCCAAATTGGGGTGAGAGACCCCAAAATGGGGTGAGACCCCGAAATTGGGGTGGGAGACCCCGAAATTGGGGTGAGACCCCAAATTGGGAAGCAAAAAGGGGATGAGACCCCCAAATTGGGGTGAGAGACCCCCAAATTGGGGTGGGAGACCACCAAACTGGGGTGAGAGACCCCGAAATTGGGGGCGAGAGACCCCGAAATTGGGGACCAAAAAGGGGGTAAGACCCCCAAACTGGGGTGAGAGACCCCAAAAATGGGGATGAGAGACCCCAAAAAGGGGGTGAGAGACCCCGAAATTGGGGGGGAGACCCCGAAATTGGGGGGCAGAAAGGGGGTGAGACCCCCAAAGTGGGATGAGACCCCCAAATTGGGGGGCAAAAAGGGGGGGAGACCCCCAAATTGGGGGGGAGACCCCGAAATTGGGGGGCAGAAAGGGGGTGAGACCCCCAAAGTGGGATGAGACCCCCAAATTGGGGGGCAAAAAGGGGGGGAGACCCCCAAATTGGGGGGGAGACCCCGAAATTGGGGGGCAGAAAGGGGGTGAGACCCCCAAAGTGGGATGAGACCCCCAAATTGGGGGGCAAAAAGGGGGGGAGACCCCCAAATTGGGGGGGAGACCCCGAAATTGGGGGGCAGAAAGGGGGTGAGACCCCCAAAGTGGGATGAGACCCCCAAATTGGGGGGCAAAAAGGGGGGGAGACCCCCAAATTGGGG
>NW_024499723.1:0-1335 GCF_017590055.1 Onychostruthus taczanowskii
AAATTTTTGGGGTTTTTGGGGTTTTGGAAGTGGTTGGAAAATCCCCCAAAAAAATTGGGGGAAATTTGGGGATTTTTGGGGAGATTTTGGGGTTTTTTGGAGAAAATTTTAGGGATTTTTACGAGGGATTTTTGGGATTTTTAGGGGGGATTTGGGGTTAAAATTTGGATTTTTTGGGGTTTTTTTGGGGAAAATTTTTGTGGTTTTTGGGGTTTTGGGGGTGGCTGGAAATTTCAGAAAAAATTTTGGGAGAAATTTGGGGATTTTTGGGGAGATTTTGGGGTTTTTTGGAGAAAATTTTAGGGATTTTTACGAGGGATTTTTGGGATTTTTAGGGGGGATTTGGGGTTAAAATTTGGATTTTTTTTGGGGTTTTTTTGGGAAATTTTTTTGGGTTTTGGGGTGGTTGGGAAATCCCAAAAAATTTTGGGGGAAATTTGGGGATTTTTGGGGAATTTTGGGGTTTTTTTTAGGGGGATTTTGAGGTTTTTGGGTGGATTTTAGGGATTTTTAGGGGAATTTTGGGTTTTTAATTTGATTTTTTTGGGAAAATTTTGGGGTTTTGGGGGTGGCTGGAAATTTCAGAAAAAATTTTGGGGGAAATTTGGGGATTTTTGGGGGAATTTTGGGATTTTTTGGAGAAAATTTTAGGGATTTTTACGAGGGATTTTTGGGATTTTTAGGGGGGATTTGGGGTTAAAATTTGGATTTTTTGGGTTTTTTTTGGGGAAAATTTTTGTGGTTTTTGGGGTTTTGGGGGTGGCTGGAAATTTCAGAAAAAATTTTGGGAGAAATTTGGGGATTTTTGGGGATTTTTAGGGTTTTTTGTGGAATTTTGGGGATTTTTACGAGGGATTTTTAGGGGGGATTTTGGGTTTTAAATTTGGATTGTTTTGGGTTTTTTGGGGAAAATTTTGGGGGTTTTGGGGATTTTTAGGGGAATTTTGGGGGAATTTTGGGATTTTTAGGGGGGATTTGGGGTTAAAATTTGGATTTTTTTGGGGTTTTTTTTTGGAGTTTTGGGGATGGTTGGAAAATCCCAAAAATTTTGGGGGAAATTTGGGTTTTTTGGGAGAATTTTGGGATTTTTAGGAGGATTTTGGCTTTTTAAAGAAAATTTGGGATCCCTTGAAGTTTCCGAGGGAATTTCCAGGAGAATTTGGGATTTTTTCGTCAAAATTTCAATTTTTTTTGGGAATTTTGGAAAATTTTGGGATTTTCAGGGGAGGTTTGGGAGGAATTTTGGGGTCCCAAACTCATTTTTGGGGGTTTCAGTCCTGTTTTTTTGGGTCCTTTTGCCATTTTTTGGGGTCCATTTCCCATTTTTTTGGGTCC
>NW_024499724.1:0-1335 GCF_017590055.1 Onychostruthus taczanowskii
CCCCCCCGTTCCCCCGGTACCGGTGCAATCCTGAGCCACGTAGACGGCGAGCCCGGGGGTCTCCGCGCACGACTCCACGGCCCCCCTGAGCGGGACGGGAACGGTGGGTCCGGGGGGGGGTCCCCGACCCTCACGGGGGTCTCCCCGAGCCCCCCCCCCGGTGCCGCTCACCGCAGCAGGTGGGCGGCGATGGCGGGACCGAACCAGTCCCCGGCGCTCCGGCCGAACTCCCGGCCCAGCTCCACGAGCCGGTGGATCCCGAACGGGGCGCGGGGGTGGTCGCAGAACCAGGACACGATGGCGCGGTGCCGCCGCTCCGCCTCCCGGGGGGCTCGGGGGGCGCACGGGGGGTCCCGGGGCTGTCCCGGGGGGTCCCGGGGCTGTCTCGAGGGGTCCGGTGCCCGTTCCAGGGGGTCCTGTGCCCGTCCCAGGGGGTCCCAGGGCTGTTCTGTGCCCATCCCGAGGGGTCCCGGGGCTGTTCGGGTGGGTACCGGGGCTGTCCCGGGGGGTCCGGTGCCCGTTCCAGGGAGTCCCGTGCCCGTTCCAGGGGGTCCCGGGGCTGTCCCGAGGGGTCCCAGGGCTGTCTCGAGGGGTCCCGCGCCCGTCCCGAGGGGTCCCGGGGCTGTCCCGGGGGGTCCCGCGCCCGTCCCGAGGGGTCCCGGGGCTGTTCCAGGGGGTCCCGTGCCCGTTCCAGGGGGTCCCGTGCCCGTCCCTGGGGGTCCCGCGTCCCCCCAGAGCGCTCCGTGTCCATCCTGGGGGGTCCCTGCCCATTCTGGGGGGGTCGCATCCACGCTGGGGGGTCCTGGCTCCGTCCCGGAGGGTCCTGGCTCCATCCCAGGGGGTCCCGCGTCCTCCTGGGGGACCCGCGTCCATCCCGGGGGACCCTCGGTCCATCCCGGGGGGGCCGTGTCCGTCCCGGGGGGTCCCGCGTCCGTCCCTGGGGGTCGCGGCTCCTGCGGGACCCCCCCGGCTCCAGCTCCAGCAGCGCCTCGGGCCACACCCAGTCTGGAATTGAGGAACGGGGCGGGGGGCTCGGGGAGGGTCTTCCCGCGGGTGCGGGGGTCTTCCCGCGGGTGCGGGGGTCCCGGGCCAGGGTGGGGGTCCTCACCGCGGCCCAGCAGGTGCAGCAGCAGCCCCTGGCCCAGCAGCATCTGCGCGCTGCGCAGCGTGCAGCCCCAGCCGCAGTCGGTGGTGCGGGGGGTCCCGGGCAGCGCCGGGAATCCGCTCCGGTACGTCAGCCACAGGCGGGAGCAGAAATCCCGCCGGAAGCGAGCCAGGTCCTCTGGGGAGGGGGCGAGAGAGGCCGTGCGAGACCCCCGGGACTGACCTGAGACC
>NW_024499725.1:0-1334 GCF_017590055.1 Onychostruthus taczanowskii
TTTAGTAGAAAAATGGGAATTTTGAGTGATTTTATAAGAAAAGTGTGAATTTTGGGTAATTTCGTGGAAATTTTGGTGGAAAACCAGGAATTTTGGGGATTTTTGGAATGAAAAATGGGAATTTGGGGGAAATTGGTTTAAAAAGGGGAATTTGGGGGAATTTTGGGCAATTGGAAGCAAGTTTGGTGAGAAAAATGGGAATTTTGGGTAGAGAAATGGGAATTCTGGGAAAACTTTGGGTGAAAATTGGGATTTTGGGTGGTAAATGGGAATTTTGGGAATTTTTGGTTGGAAAAATTGGATTTTTGGGGAATTTGAGGCAATTTTGTGTGGGAAAAATGGGGATTCTGGGGATTTTTTTGGGACTTTTGTGTGGGAAAATTGGAATTTTGGGGAATTTTGGGATCAGAAAATGGGAAAATTTGGGAAAATTTGGGTCGGGAAAAGGGGATTTTGGGCAATTTTGGGTGGAAAAATGGAAAATTTGGGGAATTTTCAGGTGGGAAAATGGGAATTTTGGGAAATATTGGGAATTTTTGGGTAGAGTAAAGGGGATTTTGGGCAATTTGGGGTGAAAAAGGGGATTTTTTGAGTTTTGGGTGGAAAAAAGATGAAATTTGTGAAATTTTTGTAGAAAAATCAGAATTTTGGGTGGAAAATTGGAATTTCGGGGTAATTTTGGGTAGAGAAAAGGAAAATTTGGGACGTTTTAGTAGAAAAATGGGAATTTTGAGTGATTTTATAAGAAAAGTGTGAATTTTGGGTAATTTCGTGGAAATTTTGGTGGAAAACCAGGAATTTTGGGGATTTTTGGAATGAAAAATGGGAATTTGGGGGAAATTGGTTTAAAAAGGGGAATTTGGGGGAATTTTGGGCAATTGGGAGCAAGTTTGTTGAGAAAAATGGGAATTTTGGGTAGAGAAATGGGAATTCTGGGAAAATTTTGGGTGAAAATTGGGATTTTGGGTGGTAAATGGGAATTTTGGGAATTTTTGGTTGGAAAAATTGGATTTTTGGGGAATTTGGGGCAATTTTGTGTGGGGAAAAATGGGGATTCTGGGGATTTTGGGGAATTTTGTGTGGGAAAATTAGGATTTTGGGAGAAAAATGGGAATTTTAGGGAATTTTTGGGTGTAAAACCCAGAATTCTGGGAGTTTGGGTAGGAAAATGGGAATTTTGGATAAAAAACCACAGAACTTTGGGCATTTTTCGGTGGAAATCTGGGATGAACAATGGGAATTTGGGGTAATTTTGGGTAATCGAGTGCAATTTTGGGTGGGAAAAGCGGAAATTTTGGGTAAAAAAGGTGAATTTTGACTGGGAAAAATGGGAA
>NW_024499726.1:0-1333 GCF_017590055.1 Onychostruthus taczanowskii
AAAAATTTCTCAGTAATTCTGAAAAAATTCCCAAGGAATTAAAAAAAAAAAATCCAAAAAAGTTTTTAAACATTTGAAAAAATTCCCAATAAATTAAAAAAAAAAATTCTGAAAAAAACCCCTAAAAATAAAAAATCGTTAAAAATCACCCCCCAAAAAATCCAGAAAAATTTAAAAAAAATCTGAAAAAAATTTAAAAAAAAATTCCAAAAAACAACAAAAAAATTAAATAATTTTTTAAAAATTCCCTAAAACAAATCCAAAGGAATTCCAAAAATATCCCCAAAATTCCCCAAAAATTTAGAAAAAAAAATCCCCCCAAAAATCCCCCAAAATTTGGGGGGAAAATGACAAAAAATTCCAAAAAATTCCCCAAAAAAATCCAAAAAATTCCCCAAAAATTTAGAAAAAAATCCCCCCAAAATAAAGAAAAAAAAATTGGGGAAAAAAATCCCTAAAAATTTTTAAAAAATTTCCAAAAAAGTTCCAAAAATTTCCACAAAAATTTAGAAAAAAATCCCCAAAATTTGGGGGGAAAATCCGAAAAAAATCCCAAAAATTTCCAAAAAAAAATCCAAAAAATTTCCCCAAAAATTTAGAAAAAAAATCCCCAAATATTTGGGGAAAAATCCCTAAAAATTTCCAAAAAATTTCCAAAAAATTCCCCCAAAACTTAGGAACAAATCCCCAAAAATCCCCTAAAATTTGGGGGAAAATCCCTAAAAATTCCAAAAAAATTCCCAAAAAGTCTTTAAAATTTCCAAAAAAATTCTCAAAAAGTCTTAAAAAATTTTAGAAACATCCCCCAATATTCCCAAAAAATTCTCCCAAAAATTCCCAAAAAATTCTGAAAAAAAATCTTAGAAAAATCCCTAAAAATTCCAAAAAATTTCCAAATAATTCCCCAAAAATTCTGAAAAAATTTTAGAAAAATCCCTCAATATTCCAAAACAATTCCCCAAAAAAAATCCCAAAAAATTCCCAAAAATTCCCCCAAAAATTTCCCCCGATCGGGGGGCGTCGGGCGGGTCGCGACGCTGCGGAACGTTCCAGAATCCACGAACACGTCGGAGCTGCGCATCTGCCGCATGAACAAAGAGAGCGGGCCCTGCACGGGCGGCGAGGAGCTCTACCTGCTCTGCGACAAGGTCCAGAAAGGTACCGGGCTCACCTGGGCACACACCTGGGAACACCTGGGCACAGCTGGGCACCACACCTGGGCACCACACCTGGGCACCACACCTGGGCACCACACCTGGGCACCACACCTGGGCACAGCTGGGCACCAGCACCACACCTGGGTACAGCTGGGAACACACCTGGGCACAGCTGG
>NW_024499727.1:0-1332 GCF_017590055.1 Onychostruthus taczanowskii
TTGGGGACATTTGGGGACATTGGGGGCGGGCCCAAAGTGACAGCAGCTCCACCCAGCCCCCACTGCAGCCAAAAACCACAAATTTGGGCATTTTTGGGGATTTTTTTGGGTTATTTTATGGGGATTTTGGGGTTCCCCAGATGAATTTTGGGGATAAAAACCCCAAATTTGGGCATTTTGGGGCAATTTTTTGAATTTTTTGGGGGGAAATCAGGGGGATTTTGGGTTTTTTGGGGTCCCCCAGGTAAATTTAGGGAGTTTTTGGGAAGATTTTGGGGAGAAAAACCCCAAATTTGGGCGGGTGAATTTAGGGAGTTTTTGGGAAGATTTTGGGGATAAAATCCCCAAATTTGGGCATTTTTGGGGATTGTTTTGGGTTATTTTATGGGAATTTTGGGGTTCCCCATGTGGATTTTGGAGTTAAAAACCCCAAATTTGGGATTTTTGGGGAATTTTGGGTTTTTTGGGGTCCCCCAGGTGAATTTAGGGAATTTTTGGGAAGATTTTGGGGATAAAAACCTCAAATTTGGGCATTTTCAGGGATTTTTTGGGTTATTTTATGGGGATTTGGGATTCCCCATGTGGATTTTGGAGTTTAAAACAAAAACAAAACAAATTTGGGATTTTTTGGGGTATTTCTGGGGAATTTTCGGTTTTTAGGGGTTCCCCAGGTGAATGTGGGGAGTTTTGGGGAAGATTTTGGGGAGAAAAACCCCAAATTTGGGCATTTTTGGGGATTTTTTGGGTTATTTTATGGGGATTTTGGGGTTCCCCAGATGAATTTTGGGGATAAAAACCCCAAATTTGGGCATTTTGGGGCAATTTTTTGAATTTTTTGGGGGGAAATCAGGGGGATTTTGGGTTTTTTGGGGTCCCCCAGGTAAATTTAGGGAGTTTTTGGGAAGATTTTGGGGAGAAAAACCCCAAATTTGGGCATTTTTGGGGATTTTTTGGGTTATTTTATGGGGATTTTGGGGTTCCCCAGATGAATTTTGGGGATAAATTTGGAATTTAAAAAAAAAAAAACAAATTTGGGATTTTTTTGGGGTATTTTTGGGGAGTTTTGGGTTTTTTGGGGTTCCCCAGGTGAATGTGGGGAGTTTTGGGCAAGATTTTGGGGAGAAAAACCCCAAATTTGGGCATTTTTGGGGATTTTTTGGGTTATTTTATGGGGATTTTGGGGTTCCCCATGTGGAATTTGGAATTTAAAAAAAAAAAAAAAAAATTTGGGTTTTTTTTGGGGTATTTTTGGGGGGTTTTGGGGTTTTTGGGTCATTTCATAAGGATTTTTTGGGGCTATTTTATGGGAATTTTGGCAATTTGGGGCTTCTC
>NW_024499728.1:0-1331 GCF_017590055.1 Onychostruthus taczanowskii
GATTTGGGGGGGATTTGGGACAAATTTTGGGAATTTTGGGACAATTGTGAAAATTGGGAATTTTGGGGGAATCGGAGAAAATTTTGGTGGATTTGGGCGAAATTTGGGCAAAAATCAGGAGAAATTTGCCAAAAACTTGCCCAAAATTTTGCCCAAAACTTGACGTATTTAAAAGGGATTTTGGGGGGGGATTTGGGGCAAATTCTGGGAAATTTGGGAAAATTGAGAATTTTGGGGAAAATCTGAGAAAATTTGGGTGAAATTTGGGCAAAATTTGGGCAAAAATCAGGAGAAATTTGCCCAAAATTTGGGGTATTTAAAGGGATTTTGGGGGATTTGGGGCAAATTCCGGGGATTTTGGGAATATTTTGGAAAACTGGGAATTTTGGGGGAAATCTGAGAAAATTTGGGGGGATTTGGGTGAAATTTGGGCAAAATTTGGGCAAAAATCAGGAGAAATTTGCCCAAAATTTGGGGTATTTAAAGGGATTTGGGGGGGATTTGGGTGAAATTTGGGCAAAATTTGGGCAAAAATCAGGAGAAATTTGCCCAAAATTTGGGGTATTTAAAGGGATTTGGGGGGGATTTGGGTGAAATTTGGGCAAAATTTGGGCAAAAATCAGGAGAAATTTGCCCAAAATTTGGGGTATTTAAAGGGATTTGGGGGGGATTTGGGTGAAATTTGGGCAAAATTTGGGCAAAAATCAGGAGAAATTTGCCCAAAATTTGGGGTATTTAAAGGGATTTGGGGGGGATTTGGGTGAAATTTGGGCAAAATTTGGGCAAAAATCAGGAGAAATTTGCCCAAAATTTGGGGTATTTAAAGGGATTTGGGGGGGATTTGGGTGAAATTTGGGCAAAATTTGGGCAAAAATCAGGAGAAATTTGCCCAAAATTTGGGGTATTTAAAGGGATTTGGGGGGGATTTGGGACAAATTTCGGGGATTTTGGGACAATTTGGGAAAATTGGGAATTTTGGGAATTTTTGGGATAAGTTGGGGGAAATTTGGGAGAACATTTTGGGAATTTTCTTGGGTTATTTTGGGGGGGATTTTTGGGGATATCCTGGGAAGATTTTTGGGATATTTTGGGAATTTGGGAAGATTTTTGGGATATTTTGGGAGTATTTTTGGCTTTTTTTGGAATATTTTTGGGCATTTTGGGGGGGATTTTGGGAATATTTTGGGACTATTTTTGGGGCTATTTTGGGAATATTTTGGGGGGATTTTGGGGGGATTTTTGGGAATATTTTGGGGATAATTTGGGAATATTTTGGGGGGATTTTGGGAATATTTTGGGGATGGTTTTGGGGCTCCTTTGGGACTTTTCGG
>NW_024499729.1:0-215726 GCF_017590055.1 Onychostruthus taczanowskii
CTCCCAAACTTGCCCCAAACCAGGACAAAGACACTCTAAAATTAGCATCTTTTTTAGGACCTAATCCAGCAGTCAGCTGCTACCAGGTGTACTGCTTAATACCTTGACAAGTGTCATTTCAGGAAAGGATCCACCACCTGCAAATGTCTCATAATTCCTTTTATCTGGTGACTTAAAGTGGCAGTCATCTTTGAGTGTACAGTCACTAGTAAAAGACAATATTTTCCTTTTAAAGTACCTGAAATACATGATTGTATTCATTTCTGGTTGGAAGGTGGGCTGCTGAGAGCTGCTGTCAGCTCTCATTTGTTATATTGTAAAACTGGTGAAATGAATCACAGCTTTGCAAATGTACTCAGAACAGAGATACCTTGCTTGGTATATTCATTGCCTCCCTCTATGTGGATATGTATTCATGCACAGTCCAACCCTTCAAACCCTATGCATCATGCAAAATGAAAGCCTGTGTCACCAAAATAACCTGCTATAAATACAGAGCATGTGACAGCAGCCAGCTTGGAGAAGTGTGTATGGCCTCTCAGTCGCCTTCTCACCAGTTCTGTCCCTGCAATGCTTTTCATGTAAAATGTGCTCTTATCTGTCACAGTCTGCACATCACTTTTCTCTTCATAAATTCTGCATGGGCGGCTTCCCTGCTAATGAGAACTCATGTTTATGCACCAAAGTAGTGCCAGTGGTTAAACACATGGATGTTGAGATGTGTCTGAGTGCATTCTCAGAAAATGAGCTGGATGTAACTCAAGAGCTTATATGGTACAACATGTGTCTGCTGAGTGTCAGGCCCATGCAGGCACAGTTAAGGAAACCACTTGGCGAGGGTCTGCAATTCCAGAGCATAAATCTGGGCTCCTGCTCTCCTTTAGTCTGTGAATCACTGTCTGGTAACAACCAGCAGGGTTTAGTAGCAGACACTAGAGCCCCCAAGGCCTCAGACTGGCATCTGGAACTGCCCCAGGGGAACAACCAGCTATCCCAATCTTCCTCCACAGCTCCAGTGACCTCTGCCAGGGCACACTGTTTGTTTGATCAGGTCGTAAGGATGCAGCCTGGTACCTGCAGCTCATGGTCTTAACAGCCTCGGTAGGAACAGACAGAAAAATGGTTTTATCTCAGAGCTTTTCTCTCAGACATAAACCATTCTTCATCAGCTTTTGGTAAGCTTTTTTTTCCCTCCCAGTTCCAGCTGTTCCTTGCACAGAAATGAAATAGTCAAAGCAGTTGTATGTATTTAACAGTAATCTCAAATGAAAGAAATTCTTTGCTTTTCATCCCTATGCAAGAAATGGATGTGCAGAATCTTCCCCATTCTTCATCTCAGCCTCTTTCTCTCACCCATGCATTTGTCTTGCCTTTTGTGTGGTATGAGCAATGAAAGCAGAGACAGAATGGGAAAAACATCTTCAAAATCCTTTACTAAGAGTCCCTGAATCTACAAAATTGAAATATTGACTTAATGATCTTTAAACATGATAACAGAATATAAAGTTTGGTCTTCAAGGCTGATATTCTGAATGCAGCCCATGATGTCATGAGTTAAAAAAATGTGGTGTCTCACTGGTCCAGGAGGAATTGAAGACTTCTTGTTTACAGTGGTAAAATGCTTGAAAATGTGCTTTTTATGGGCATTCTGATCATTCCCAGGAGAGAAAGATGGAAATGTACCTGGCATTTTGATAAAAAAATTATATGCAATATGAAAATCCTTGGCTTTCAGAGGACCTTGCTGAATGATCTTGTCTTTACCCTTTTCATTCAGGCTCCGTGGGGGCCACAACTTTCCCAGCAGAGTGAAGGTTGAGAGCACAGGCCATGAAATTGTAGGCGGCAGCTCTAAAGCATGCAGACACTTTGTAGGTACGTGTGCCTCCATGTGCTGCTGATGACTGAAAAGCAAGATCACTCCAGCTTTATGGCAGAGAAGGCAGGAGAAATCCCTCTCTGCTTTGCATGAAAGAATGGCAACTTTCCCACTGATTATATTTTTACAGAAACCAACTTCCAGACTCTGGAGAACAGCACAGATGCTTCCTTCACACCTTTCTCTCTAGCTGTTTTCCTGATAACCTCTGCCTCGGCATAAAGGCAGTTAGAAATACATGGTAACTCCATGTGAACTGATGGAAGTCCCCTTCAGAGAGCATCAGTCACCAACTAAAACACTACACGAGGCATTTTACTCCTACCCAGAAATGTGTTGTGCTGCTGAAGAGGGAATGTGAGAGTTTTACAGGGTCTTTTATTGGAAATTACTAACACCATACACTTCAAAATTTACTGGTTTCATATGTCTTATATAATTCTGTATTATTTTAAATAAATAATAAGAACTTGATTATCTTACTCCTGTATACCACTAGTGGTGACATGGTTGCCAGTGTTAAATGCATATATTCATGTATGTGCACACACATTCTTGTTTTACTGGTGAACACAGTTGTTCCACAGCCAGTTGCCATGGTATTGCATGCCTAGATTAATAACACAGGTTAATAGGTTGAGGAATGCACATGCTCACATTTACACACAAAACGGTGATACATTGGACTTCAATTGAAAACAATAATTTACCATTTTCTGGCTATTTGTCAGAGAACTTAAAAACCTTTGTGTTTTTTAGAGAACATTTTAGGTAGAGTCCAATAAGCACAAAAAACACCCTACAGTGAGGATTACAGTGACACTTTAAATAGGAAGATGCAGGTGTAATTATGATTTAGTGGGGTAAGACATGAAGGCAGGGCCTAAATGGTTTTCTTGGAACTCCATTTGCTTGGTATTCCATAGCAAGCTTTATTTTGGAGGTGAAAACTGAAGACAAATGTCTGTCATCCGGACAGAAATTTGCAAGTCCATCTTTTTACCCTGAATTAAATACACTACTAATTTATCCCCAAGCTAAGATGTTTCTGTCTTTAGTTGAAAGAGACAGCCCTATTGAAAGTGGAAAACCAGTTTTCACTGTTTCCTCGAAGGCTGAAGAGAAATGGATTCCCCTGATAAGCATAAATTCACTTCTGTGACTGATTCATGAAGTCTTGTGCTACATATTGTTTTGATCTTGAAAAGCAAAGGGTAAACATGCGAGTGTTTGTGCTGCAATTAGTATGGCTGAATTCAAGATGAATTGGTTGGGCCAAAAGAACCTACTGAACCACAAAGTATCCAGAAATGTCTCATCTGTACATTTGACATTTAAATCATGAAGTTTATTTAGACTTTAACACTTTTGGGGGCAGTGTCACTTCAGCCTTGAGAAGTTAAAAGGAATTACGTGATACATTGGACAAATATTTACTAGTTATTGGATATATTTTATCAGCTTGAGAAGTTAGATACTTTTAGAACAATATTTTACAGGTTATTTTTGGATTTCTACAACAAGTCAGCTCTAGATCTGTACGTGTTTAATTGGAAACATTAAAAATTACTTTTATTTTATTTTGCTATATGTTATAAGCAGCAAACTTTAGTTTTGGATCCAAGGTTATCCACAGCTTTATTTTAACCTTCTAATGAACAGTTTTCATGACGTTTTCCTCACAGGTATTAATGTTCTCTTTTTTCTGAAGTGCCATCTCCTTCACTCCCCAAAACAACTACCTGGGAGAAATTGAGAGAGGACAGCAGTGATAATGAATATGCTCAATATGTCTTGGAACATTTGCCTTGCAGGGTAGTGTTCATAATAACGAAACAGCAGCCTTGGTTTGAAGAAGGAATAAAGTCTCTCAGCATCTTGGACAGTCTCTGCTCCATCAGTTTTCTTTCCCAATACTGGCTCACAGAACCAGCCTTATCTGTACCTCTGTATCTATTAGAGAGTTTTTCAACTGATTGTAGCCCTAATTTAGCACATGATTTGATGGCCACAGCAGGTGTTTAGGTTCCAAGTGCACAAGTTTTCTACCCATCACTAATTTTTATGAAATATCAATTTAACAAAAGTACTTACCAAAGACAAGATGACAAAGGAAATACTTCCTCCCCCTTTCATTTTAAGAAGACTGTTTTGACTTGGCGTGGCTCAGAGCTTTAGGGGGTTGTGTTTCTGGCACTTATAAACACACAACAAATGAGCATGAGCTGTCAGTGAAATAACCATCTGGTGGACTGTTCAAAGGTAAGTGTTAGGTGTTAAGCAACACTGGGTGCTGCCCAGGTACCTGTCATGGAGGACATTAAGCTCCACAGGGATGGTACCACCTTACTGGTTTGCAGTAAAAAATGAAGACTCTCCTGTATAGTGGATATTTTTGCCCCCTACGAGGAGGAGAGAATAATGCATCTGACTCCATCTTTTCAGAAGGCTAATTAATTACTTTAGTATGCTATATTATTCTATATTATATTACACTATATTACATTTCATCTAAACCAAATCTGCCAAGCACTCAACTCTGCATGCAACTGCACAGAATCTCGTGACTGTCACCTGACAGTCCTGACACACACATGCTTGGCCCAACTTGAGAGGCCAAAGAAACAAAACATCCTCACTTTGGGTAAACAATCTCTATATTGCATTCTACTTTTGCATAAACACGGGCAAAGCAAATGAGATAAGAATTGTTTCTTCTTTCTCTGAGGTTCCTTGCTGCCATTCCCAGAAAATGTCCTTGGGAAGTTGTGCCTTGCTTTTCTTTGTGAAGAGAAATGTGGCCACACTCCTAAATGTCTCATTCTCTTCCCCTCTACACACACCCATCCTGCAACTCACCTAAACCTGCAGCAGTAATAGTACCTACTTTTTTCACCTGAGAAATGTTATTTAAATGTCAGGCAGTTTACAAAAGAGAAAAACATATTTTTATATACCTAAGACATTTTGGAGAATAATTCTTTTAAAATATTTCCTGTTGAAAGCAGCCATTTTGTATAGCATAGTGCTCTTTCAAGGGACAGAAAGAGATAACTTGAAGATTTTTAGATGCTAGATACTCAATTTAACTTGTATGTGTTGCAGAACTTTGAAAAATGAAAATATATCAATAAAAATAATGGAGATTGACATTATGTAAAATTTCTTAATCCTGAAGCAGCTTTTCTAAGAGAGTAAAGATACCCCGGTGTCTGATATGAATAAAAAAGCGTATGTAAGATCTTCTTATGGCCTTTTTTTCTTGGCTGTTTCTGACAGATACAAAAGTGCCATTACTTTGGTCTTTGAACTTCTAATGCACTAGGGATGAGTGAAAAAAAACCCTCTACAGACCTGGCAGGTCTTTGTGTGCCTGTGCTTAGCTGCTGATGGCCCCACCAATGTGAGCAGCTTCACAATTCTGCAGTGCTGTCAATAATTTTATGTAGTGGCTTTCCTAGAGAAGACACCAGGAACTAGGAAAGACAAGTAAGTCAGAAGCTTGGGTGGGACTTCTTGTAAGGAAGGATTATTCTGTTTTGCACAGGGATGAGTGTCTGGGGGAAACAAGAAGTGTAACATGATATTTTGTGTGTTGCTTGGTGGTGTGTTTGACTGCAAATTGTAAATTTCAGCATTTGGGCTCCAGTCTGCACTCCAGTTGGAGACTGCATGTCCTCAGCAGGACAATTTTGCAACCTGTGGTGAACAGGAAAGCATTCAGCAGACTGTTTGCTGGGACAGAGGTGGAAAACTGGCTGACCCAGGCAAAAGGATGAAAACCCCAGAAGTCCAAGAGCAAATGAGAGCTGTGGGGGAATGGAAGGATTTGTTCTTTTTCTTGTGCCTACCTTCAAAGACATGGGAAACCTATTGAGGGATGATAATCACTCCTAAAATAGCACTGAGAAGCATGGAGTGCTGCAGGGACAACAGAAATGGCTGGGAGCTGAGGTTGTAGGTGTTCCACTGCTTTTGAAGGGGGCTATCCCTGGATTAAATCCTCAGCTGGAAGAGGCGATGTGAAAACTGAGAGGGGAGGTACCCCTCCTACAGGGAGGACTCAGGTTTTCACACTAGTACCTGGAGGAGAGGGTGAACTGCCTACATAAGCCAAAACTGGTAAATGCCTGGTAGTAGCACAGCAAAGAGACTGATCCATGGAAACAAGGATTGAAAGAAATAGGCAAAAGGAGAGAAGGGTTTGTGGGTGAGAATGAGAGATGTGGCACAGGTTTCCTCCAGGGCAAAGCCAAAAGCTAAATTTGAAGTTTTGAAGTCAGGAGGGATGATATATACATGTATGTATTGTATCCTGGGAATTGCATGGCCCCCAAACTTCTCTTTTCCTTTGCTGCAGAAAGATTGCTGCTGGGATAGAGATTAATAGCAACAGTTCCTCAGATTGTGCTATATATAGCAGAGCTCAAAAATGTCTCCTTCCTACACCTCTGCCTGCCAGCCAGACACATCATTTCCACCAAAACAGTGACAATACAGAGCGGATTAGCACAGTAAGAGGAAAAGATACTACAGCCTTTAGGTGTGCTCCAGTCTGATCTGCTCTCTGCCACATCACTTCTGTCCCCACTGCATCCCTTGCTGCCTGGCCTGAGTGTTTTGGGGTACCACAGATCTCAGTGTGGGGCTAGGAGCAAGGTCTGCTGCTGGTGGAGACTTCTTGCAAACATCCTTCCAGACAAGTTTACTATGAGGTGCCTCCAAGTCTGAATGGTCTGAAAGGCAGATCTGTCCCATGGACAGAAAATGGAAGTGGATAGCCAAGAATCCATTGTGTCAAAGATCTTCAGTCAGCCAAGGAAGTGAAGAGGCGACCAGCTAGGAAGACAGGCTGAAAGACCTCAAACTACTGTCCAGCTCAGCAATGAAAGTCAGAAGAAATTCAATACAAAGGAAAGTAAAACACTCCTAATTTTGTGCATTAAAAAACCTTAAAAAACCAGGTCTGAGATCTTTATTATTCAGGATATTGGTGTGATTTGAATAGACAGCCTTATCAAAATAAAAACTAGGTGTTCAGCAGTGACTAAACCAGCAAAATCCAAATGTTTTTGAATTTCCAATAAAGCTTGGAGAACAAAACACTAGGTAATAATTATGTTCAGTAGAAATTTTTAATATCTGTTTCCAGAATATTCTGTGAAGTTCTCCTCTCCTTCCTCCACCTCAGGAGAATATAGAATTGAAGAGACGTGAATTGAAGAGATGCCTTTCAGTGAGAAAGACAATCACACAATTTCCAGAGGAAGAACAATTAGGTAGACTAGGAGTCCTTAGTAACAAGAAGAAATTACAATGAAGATCTATACTCTAAAAGAAGAAGCAACACACAGACGAAGCAATTTAGATCTGATTGTAGGTGAGCCCTGGAAGGCACCAATTAGTGCAAATGGGCTTGGAGAGCCCCACATGAGCTTCCCACAAATCCTCTGTCCATTGTCCCAGGAGCTCTGTTTAGGGAGGTATTATTGTCTCTGGCTCTGAGGGGGATGTTTCTGGGTGGAGTATGTCTCTGCATTCCTGGTAGTTTGTCTGCAGTCCTGCCTTTGGTCCTCTCTTCTGCACAGACCTACATAGAAGCGCTGTTTTCTGCTTCTCCTGGATGCTGGACTAGTCCATCATTTTTAGCTTTTCTGTTGGTGGACCCTTCTGTCACCGGGCTGTCTGCTCAGTCTGTTTGTTCTCAGCTCCAGGCTCATCTTCCTGCATGAATCAGCCTGGTTCTTGCTGCCCATTGGACCAGGGAAGTTGAATTACTAGTCTGAAGATATGTGACCACATACTTATCCGGTTCTTGGGTTTAACCATGGCCCTCTGCACCTGGCAGAGATGAATGCTTGGTGTGTATATCTCAGCAACCATTTGGTCAAGAACTCCTGAATTTTGAAGTCTAAGCTTTACCTCAATTCTATATTTAAGTAAGTAAACAATGTGCATTTTAATTTCTGTGTTTTGGTGCTGAGCATCTATCAGCTTCTTTGAGAAAGTAACTTATTTATGTAAGAACAAATCTTCTGAAGTTTCACTTTGCTTCTGACTTGGGGCTGGTTTTTGAAGCACATCACTTTTCCAGGTGTTCATCTCTTCTCCATTTAGCTCTTTCCCTAATATTTGAGAAAAATCTGACCAGTGTAAGCAAACTCAGCAGACAAATAACAATTTCAGAGGCAAGCTCCTACAAGCTCTTTGTGAGTTACCAAACCTAGCCAAGTGGCAGGCCAGAAGAAATAGGTTTGGAATGAGTAGTATGTGGAGCAGAACTGCCCAAATGAACTTTGCTCCTGGTCCTTCCTTGGTCTGCTTCTAAGCATGTGGAAATGCTGGTTTGTGTAACTTCACTGGAGCTGCTTGTTAAGAGAAATGTCTTGTTTATTGTTAGACTAGAATAAATATACATGAAAGTGTTGTAAAAACAATAAGGTAGTAAGTTCTAATGCTTAATGTGAAGTACTTAGCCCTCAGTGAATATCCATTAACTGGTTCTATACATTTTAATTTCTTGATGCCATATTTTTGAGATGTCTCAGTCAAATTTTATTTCTTTACATTTTAATTGCAACTTCCTGCAGAAATAGATTTTTTTGGTCTTCCTTGGGTATAAAGGCAAGGAAGAAGGAGTTTACCAACTTAATAATTCTTTTTTAATGTAATAAAATGGTGTAAATGCATCCTTTTTTTGTTTTATTCAGAAGTCAAGTGTCTCTCAAGAAATAAAATCTTTCTTGAAGAAGATAACAAAATGTGATGTGCAATAATGGGAAGAGCTAGTACACCAGGATGGGTGTTGTGCACCAGGAAGAACAAATTCCCCAAGCTATTGATCAGTACTGAATAGAAAGAACAGCAACAATAGCGATTGTTTGCCTCAGGATCATTAGGAGAAAAATGGCTTTCTTTTCAGAACTGTGATAATCTACATAAGCATCTCAGCTGAGTTGTATAACCTCCATTTTTGGGTTCCAAGCTGCTTTGGATATTGAGCATTACTTAGCAACTTTCTAATATATTTTATTCTGAAAGGTCTTAGAAGATTTTTTGAGTGATTGCTTTGCCTTCTTTGAACCTACAGACTGCATTTTAAAGTAGGAGAGTGAAAATGTGATGTGTGGTTTTTTAACTCTCCAATTTAACCCAAATGAAATAAAAAGTTTGCCTTATTAAAAGGATGCAGAGTTAGACATTCCCAAAAGAGCATGTGTTTTCTTGTTCTTGGGGTTTTAGAAGTTGAATTCTTGAGGGAGGGAACAGTACAGTCAAGTTCATTTCCCAAGAGACCAAATGCTGCCGTATCTTATGCATTTTTCTTAAGATTTTAAAGCACCAGCTGTCTACTTTTTTTTTTTTTTTTTTTTTTTTTTTTTTTTTTTTGCCACTTGAGCTAATGATAAGTAGTTTAACTAAAGTGATGAATAATTCATGCTGTTTTTCAGAAAGCCTATAGTAATTTCATGAATTTCTGGATTTATTAATTTCATAGTTGTTTCTTCTGCTACAAGTACTAATTTAAAAGAACTACAATTAAAGTGGGACACTGGGTTAGCCTGTTGTCTTTGGAATTCAGTCAAGACACCTGTCATCTTTAAGAACAAATTTGGGAAATAACTATTTAAACATTGCAAAGTTTTCTCCATATAACACAGTTAAAGGAGATATAAACAAAAAATTGTTCTAAAATAATCAGGCTTGAGTACTTCTAAAAATCACTTTACCACATCAAAATAATTTCCACTTCATATGTCAGAAGAAAACAGTGCCTCCTGCACTGATGTCACTTTCTGAAGAGACTGCAAAACACTAATGATGTCTAGATGTCTCTAGATCATCTTTTCTCAAAGATCAAGCACTGCTCAGGCTGTAGTAAACTCCATAATTTGAATACTAAAAGGGAATCTGAAACCTGCTAAGGGTCTGTTCTGATACCCTGGAAACATGTGGGCAGTCATGTAGCGAACTCCACTAGAGACATCACTACAGGCAGGACTGACCTACAAGAATTGTTTTCTCATCTTGTATAGCCTTATTTTCTAACCTTTCATGAGTGTTTTAACATTTATCCCTTTCTTGCAAGGAGAAAAAGATTAGTTCCTTGTTCCATAGGTGCATTGTATAACCTGAATTTTGTCAAAGAGTTACAAGTATTAAGATGCTTTTAACTTGGCGTAGAAAGGGAGGGCAGCTCTGCTCACAGAGTTTAAGTCAGAATTTTCTGAGGTTTTTTTTCAGAACCGTTAACTGTTGCTCAATACTTTCTAGGAGTGCATGGTTCTATCCTTGTTAGACAGGGATTTAAAATAAAATCTCACTTTCCTCATGAGTGCACTTGGGCATGGAAAGAAAATAAACGAGTTGCCTGAGGTTATGCAGAAAGTCTGATGGCCAAGAACAGTTCTGTCTTCAGTCTTCTGTCCCAAGATGAATAGATTGCTCTTTCTCCACAAAAACAAGAACAGAACACTGAGAAACAGGGCCAAGCCCAGGAACTTTTTCCTGCCCCTATTTTCGTAAACATAGTAAAAGTGGACTGTGCTGTTGCCTTTTCTCTGTAACGTAACATTTGTAGTATAACCCTGCAAATGCTTATGACGTGAGCAGACCACAATACCATCATTCAAATACTGTCTATAAATGAGGAGTTTTTTATTCTATAGATATCATAGAATGGTCTTGGATGAAAGAACCTTAAAGATCATCTAGTTCCAACACCCCTGCCATGGGCAGAGACACCTTTCACTAGACCAGGTTGCTCAAAGCCCTATCCAGGCTGGCCTTGAACACTGCCAGGGATAGGGCATCCACAGCTTCACTGAAAAATCTGTTCCAGTGCTTCAACATCCTCACAGGGAAGAACTTCTTCCTAATATCTAATCTAAACCTACTCTCTTCTAGTTTGTATCCATTCCCCCCATCCTGTCACTACATACTCTTGTAAAAAATCCCTCTCCATCTTTCTTGTAGGTTTCCAACATGTACTGGAAGGCAGAAATTAGGTCACCCCAAAGCCTTTTCTTCTCCAGGCTGAACAAATCCAATTCTTTTGGCCTTTCCTTATAGGAGAGATGCTTCATCCCTCTGATCATTTTGTTGGCCTCCTCTGGACTTTTTCCAACATCTTTCCTGTGCTGGGTACCCCAGCTCTGGATGCAGCACTGCAGGTGGGGTCTCACAGAGAGTAGCAGAGAGGCAGAATCCCCTCCCTCACCCTTCTGGCCATGCTGCTTTGGAGGCAGCCCAGGACACCTTTGTCTCTCCAGGCTGTCAGGGCACATGGCTGAATCATGTCCAGCCTCTCATCCAGCAGCACCCCCAGGTCCTTCTCCCCAAGGCTGCTCTCCATCTGTGCATCCCCCAGCCTGTGCTGGTGTTGGGGGTTGCCTCAACCCAGGTGCAGCACCTTGCTTTGGTCTTGTTGAACCTCACAAGAGTCTCATGGGCATATTTAAGAGCCTGTGCAGATCCCTCTGGATGGCATCCTGTCATTCAGGTGCGTCAAGCAAAATTGTGACCAAGTGAAGACTTTGCTCTTCTTTTAGCATTGCTCTTCTTTTAGCATTCAGGGGCACCACGGATCTGAAAACGAGATAGTGGCATCTAGGCTGTACAGGAGGAATGACTTGGACAAGGAACTGATTTCTATGTAAATCAGGGTCAGGATTTTGGATTTGCTAATGACAGGACCATGGTGGAACTGCTGGGGAGGCTGCTGCAGGACTTCCCTAGATCTCTGTGCAGCTATTTATTTTCCCACTGCTTTTCCTTTTAAAGTGATTGCTGCTTCTCTTCAGGAGGGTCTTTTTCTTTCAAGTGAGAAGGCACTCCAGGAAGATCAGTGTGGTCATATCAGGTAAGGGGTCCAGCAGGATGGTCTCCAGCACCTGAAACTGAGCTGCTGTTTAACTAAAACAGGCACTAACACCCTTAGTAACTTGCACTTGATATGCCACTGTTTATTGGTACAAGGTGTGCTTTCCTCCCTCTATCTTCATTCAGTTCTAACAAGTTTTAGGTATATAATTTCTAAAAAAGGTTTTGAAAACTTATGTGGACTTTATAATGATAAACTGAGCAGGAGTCATGGGCTAACTGGGTCTGTACTTTTTTTTTTTTTCTGATTAAATACTAGCATAATATCTAGAGTTGAGAAGGAAGGAGAACATTTACAAGAAATCTAATTAACACCAGAAGTTTCACCAGCAGTAGTTTCTCCATTCTCTTTTCAGATAGTATTTTAATAATCATATTTCAATTCCACTGCTAAATGAAGCATTTGTTAAAACTGAGTTAGCCACAAATCATGAGTGAGTTTAAAAATACACATAACTTCCACCTTTTTTTGTTTGATTTTTGTTTGAAGACCAAATGATGTTCATTTGGCTTGTCCTGCCTTCTCTTCCTTGCAAATAAGGGGAAAAAATCCCTTAAATAAAAACCAACAGATATTTTCACAGCAAGAGCTGAAATTTTAAGAAAAAACTACAAACACAAAAGACTGAAATATGTGGGAGCTGGGAACAGAGATCCCAATGTCCATCTAAGTTCATATCTACTGATTCAAGTCTAGGATGAGAAAGCTGTGCAGATTAGTCAGCATTGATATGGACTGCATGGTTCAGGGTAGGAGTAGTCTTTTCTAGACTTCTGTGTCTGTGAAATTCCACAGAAATGTAGAAGTCTCATATCTAAGCTGAAAGAAGGCAGTGTATTTTTTTCAGCTGCCTTTGTAATACATATGTAAGGAGTTGCACTTGGTAGGCTTTTAAAATAGATCTTAAACCTACTTAAATGCAAGCTGCAAGGAGGTTTAGAAGCTATTTTTATAATAAGCTTTGTTATTAATGTCTTATGAGCTGTGTGCCATCCAGTCACATACAGTTGTGGAGCAGAGGAGAGGCTTTGAGGCTGGTGGCACTCTCGACACATCTGCCTCTGCTGGGCCGTGGGAGACACTGCTGTCTGGATGGAAAGTTAAGTTTTAAGAAGTGATGATTCAAATGCCTCTGGTGCTTCATTTATCTAAATACTTCTGCTCCTTTTTATTTAGTTGTTCATTTAGCTATCTCCTAAGTTTATACTGTGTTCCATGGGTCTGGCTTTTATTCTTAAAGACTTCTGCCCATCATTAGTGCCTGTTATCCTTGCAGTTTAAAACTAGCCTAAAATAAATTCATGTGCATGGATAATTTATAATTATCTCAGTTTTCAGAATTAGAATCATAATTCTTAAATCTTGACAGTATTGTGAATGTTTCATTTGGGAGCACTTTGATCTTCTATTTTATTTAAATAGGCAATAATCCCCACTCTTTTTCTGTGAGCCCTTTAAAATCTGACTGAACTTTCTGGACTCCTTTTGAAAAAAAGTGTGTACTTTTAATCCCTAAAATGCAGCAAACAACAGAAATGTGTTTGTTTTTCTTCTCCCATTTTTTCCTGCCAGCAACCTGGCCTCATGCCCCTAAGTAAATACGGATACATTCTGCACTTTTTTTTCCACACGCACTCTTATAACAATTGGAAGGCTTTGGTCATTATTTTATAAGATCTTTTTCAATCAGTTTGATGAATCCTAACATGTTTTTTTGTTTTTTTGGTTTTTTTTTTTTTTTTCACAGAAGAAATAAAAGCCAGAGGATATTAACCTTGATCTTTAATTTATATCCCTTTAAAAGGGAAAAGAAAAATTGTTCCACTTCTTGAACACAAAAGCCTTTGCTGGCCTGGTAGGCTGGATGGGGAGTTGCAGTGACAGACTGAGGTTTACTGCCTGTGTGAGGCAGGCAGATTGCCACCTCATGGTTGTGTGTTGGCCACAAAGATGAACAGTAGGAGATTATCCATCTTTGACTTCCAGCTTGATAATTATGCACCATATTGTTTTCCTATGGCCAGGGATTAAGGACTAGTCTCAGCAATGCTCCTGGCTGCGAAGCAACATGTGTTAGACCAGCAAAGAAGCAGTTTTTAATGAAGTTTCTTATTGGAATTGCTGTTCTGATGGCAAAAACAAGTAAATATTCCATGTGTTGGCAGCATATGTACAGTACACAAGTCAAAGGCTTGAGAAGACTTCATAACAAGCAGAAGGAGTAAGGAGGAGCAGTTCCCTAAGGCTTCCAACAACATTTTATTCCTTTTGTCCACTGTAGGCAAGTGGTATGCATTGTAGGAGGGGAGTCATAAAATTCTGAAGTACATTTTAAAGCCCTGAAATGCGACCTGGTATGTGTGAGGCACAGCAAAAGTTGTGCTGCAGAAGGAGTTCATGACTGCCACCATGGTCAGTAGCTGAGACAACTGAAAATCAAAATACACCAGTCTGCAGTTACCCAGTGGGATGTGTTGAGTGTAGAGCTGAGCCCTGAGTCCTGTAGCTTGGGGACCTTCTCATCCTGATTGGTTGGCATTCCCTGGATAATCACAGCCACAGCTCTCTCTAAAGGCTGCTTTTCCCCCATCCTCCTCTTATGGAGGGTAGGGAGAGGTACTTGTAGTAGGGAAATACAAACAAGAAGTCGTGACTAAATTTTTGGATATGACACCCACCAAGAAGGAAGTTTGGATTCCCATCCCTGCTCTCAGAGCTATTTATTTGTCACCAAATATTAATTGACTGCTCACAGGTCTCACTTCACTGCTGCTGGCTCCCTGCTGGCTGTGGAACTGTGCTCTCCTCTGCATGACTGGCCAGTTTTGGCCTTGGTTGCTGAGCATCTCATGCGCTGTGTTTGATTGAGCCCTAAATGTTTTGTATTGCCAGGAAGCCTCAGAGTTCCTTCACTACCTATAGTCCAATGCTGTCACTGTAGAGCTTTTGATGAACCCTGTTACAGCACATAAAGCAGCCTACTGTCAAGGTACATAAACACAACTGCACTGAAGAGAAGTGACTATCATGAGTCACAGCCATGCAAGTTGCACTGAGATCTTGCTTTGAAGAAGATATCTATCATGAGTGTGCATTTAAAAACAAAATCCTTTTTTTTTTTTTTTACTTTCACTAGCCTTCTATGATCAGCTTTAACTGCAACATGCAAATAAAGCAGTAGTAAAGGAAGGTGCAAACCTGAGCTAGTCCTTAGTCCTAGAAGGCATCTAAAGGAATTTGCTAGTAAGGAAAGTGTAGCAGTGCTGGGCGGTCCTTCCACCTTCCTGCTGAGCTGTGTTTTGGTTTGCAGCCTGAGTTTCCAAGACCTCTTTTTGACCTGTAGGCTCCAGCTGTTCTGACTTGAATAATTTAAATTATTTATGTATACATTATGAAGAAAATACCCGAATCTAAAACTCTGACCCCATTTAAATATTTAATTTGAAAAAAAAATCACAGGTAGAAGAGAAATAACCCTTGAAATGTACCACACTAAAGTGCTTTTGGGAAGGCATTACCAATGTCTGGCAAGTAGTAGACCTTCAGAGAAGCTAGTACCACTTGCCAAACTGGTTGGTAATTCTTGGTAATGACTCCTCTGGAGTGGTTACTATTAATGTTTTTTGCCAGGGCTCATAAAGAGGTTGCATGCCACAAATTGCTCAATGTGACTGCTCAAAATCTTATATTATTTGGGTAAGACTAAATGAAAACCAAATTATATAAATGTACTACTGGGGCAGGTGCTTATATTTATCCCCTAATGGACAAATTCCTGGAGCTTCTGGGTCATATTTGCTATTTGAAAGAGAAATATTTTATGATAAGGAAGTAATTAGAGGACTTCCCAGGTTACGCCAATCTGGATAAAGGGATGAGGACTGCAATAAATAAGGTAAAATAACTTTGAATCTGCAAATGTTAATTTACTTCCTTTTTTTTAAGAAAAAAAAATGTTTTCACATATATCTTTATATTCTGAAAGACAACAAATAAATTGTCAGTTTCTTAGGTCCTCAAAATGATTTATCACACTAAGACCGAGTTTTACTTGGTTCATATTGTTTTGCATCTATAGGTTTCTTTCCAACAGCAAGAGCTTACATTACCTTTAGGTGAATAAGGTGTTTCCTACTACCTCATGACTCCAGGAAACAAACTCAAGGAAGAGCGAAAACTCTGGAGTCATGTGGGAAATATAGGCAGCTGGGAAAGGATAGAAACTAGTAGAAGCAGTAATGAAGAACCTCACCCTGAAACTCATGTTAAAGTCACTAGGACTTGGAAGAAAAGCCTCTCCTCCTGCTGGGGTTTGCTGCTGCCTTAGAGGCAGGAGCTCTCTCTGGCTGCAGCCTTTAAGCTCTAGGAGGTCATTAATACATTTCCATCTTCCCTAGTGCTGCCTGCTCTCATGAAACCCGTGACAATACAACATCCTCAAAACTGGCCAATACTTACTATTTTTCAGCTGTTGTTTTGGTTAGGTTTAATTTTCTAATTGCTGATTCAAAACTAGAAAAGTAGATAAGGCTTTCTGATGAAAACCAACATGCACTTTTTAACTGGAGACAATCACAGGTCTTAAATAATGTATGCTAAGAGCTACACTTGGTAAATCTCTATAGAGGGCTCTTTCAGATATCCATTCTCTTAAATAAAACAAATGGCATTTCTGAGTGTACTTATTGCCAATAATGTAACCCTTACAATAATTCTACATTCAGGTTTAGGTCACACAGCAGGCTTAGAGATACTGTTAAGTGGCCATACTGATTTTTTCCCTAGAATTGAACAACCTTAGGACTTCATATATGCCTAAGGCTAAAGGGAATGCCATGCAGAAACATCCAAAGCTTATTCAGGTGCTTCAGTATAATTTACATAGTAAATCTAATTCAAGTTTTGCTACATTTTGAAGGAGTCTTTCTAAACTGCGAGACTCGTATTAAAACAAATTGGAAACTTAATCATTTTTAGTAGCACTGTTATGAAGATTGTTCTCCTGTGGTTAATCTAACTGCTTTTTGAAAGCTGCAGAGCAGCCTTAAAATGCAATTTATTTCTTTTGCTATATCACTCCAGAGTATACGTATTAATTTCTTCTCATTGCTTAAGATGTCATTTAAAGATGTGTAAATTAGTCTTAAAATGCAGAAAATAAAAATCCTGCTTATTCCAGTGAAAAAGGTTAAACTTGGTCTATTGGCCATGTAGTTCAGCAAAGACGGCAGGTGTTGGCTCTAGCAGCCCCTAAATGGAAAGTTGGTGGAAGTGAAGGGATTATCCTAGCAAAGTATGGCCCTGTGCCTGCCAGGGTCTCAGTCTTCATGACAGGAATCAGTTATCCGTCACCAGAGTGTGGTCCCTGGATTAGATGACCCTGATCTGACCTGAGAGAGCAGGCACTGACCAGGAGACCTCTCTGAATAAACTGATGAAAGTAATGGAGACCTAAGAGCTGGTGGTGTGTAGGGTATGAGGAAAGTTCAATAAGCTGAATGCAAGCTCAGGCTGCTGTTAATCACCAGAGCTTCTGCTTCTTTCTTTGACCCTTGTTTTTCGAGGACGTCTCAGTGAGGCCAGAGCAGCTGTTATGCTGGCAAGGGTGCTTCTGCCATTCAAGCATGTCAAAACAGAGGATGTCCTTCCAAAGGATGCTGAGAAACTGGGAGATGGGTAGAGAGCAATGAGAGTGACAGAAGGGCTAGAAAGTAAGATTTATGGTAAGTGTCTTGGAACTTTGCCTCTTGAGTTTAGCAATGTTATCAGGGAACAAAACTAGGGTTAGAGGACTCATGTCTAGCAAAAAAGACCATAAGAAATACCAGCAGTAACACTAAAGCTGCATGAATTCTGATTTTGGATACTGATACTAACCTTTCATGAAATCTTTTGGGCATCTTTAAGCCAGGGATGAATGCTTGTCTGAAAGACTAATTTGAATAGATGGGCAACAAAGCTGTGAAGGGTCTGGAGTCTGATGAGAAGTGACTGAGGGAGCTGGGGTTGTTTAGCCTGGAGAAAAGGAGGCTCAGGAGAGACCTCATCACTTTCTGCAAGTTCTTGAAAGTAGGTTATGGCAAGTTGGGGGGCAGTCTCATCTCCCAGGTAACAAGTGACAGGATGAAAGGAAATGGCCTCTAGTTGCAACAGAGAGGCTTAGACTATATATTAGGAAAATTTTTATATGGAAAGGGTTGTAAAGCATTGGAATAGACTGCTCAGGGAAGCTGTGGAGCCACTATCCCTGAGCCACTGCTCAGAAAAACCCATGTGGATATGGTACCTGATATGGTTTGATGGTGGTGCTGGATTGGTAGTTCGACTTGATGATCTTAAAGGCCTTTTCTACCCTCAGCTAATCTATTAACATGAAATAATTCAGTGAGGTCCCTGGCCTGTTTGCAGAGGATGAGGTGCTGCAATCTACACAGACACAGAGCTCTGCACGTGCAGACTTGACTAACAACGTGAATAGTCCCCGCTTGTTTTTGTAAATTGAATTACTTTAAGCTGCTTTCAGCACTACTGATGGAAGATGGACAAGGAACTGGTATACTCAGAGCAGCTGAAAGCAGTCTGAAAGGATATTAGTTTTCTTGTCTGTCTGGCTTATCCACATTGCACAGTGGCAACAACCCAGCTTGCAGTGGAAGCTACACCTCCTACTAATCCCTTTTTGTGGTTCCTCCTATGCTATGAGGGCACACCAAAATGCCACCACAGTAGAGTACAGTGGTTTGAAGGCAAACAGGCTGGGGATTATGATCAGGCATAAAAATACTGATATTTGTCACTATTGGATTTACTGGGATAGGAAAGAAAATGGGATGAGAGCAAGAAATCCCTATAGAGTATGTAGTGTAAGAAAAGAAAGCTCCCAGTAATTACTGCTCAGGTATTACTCTGGAGACTTCTCTGGGAGTGGTTAAAAATCAAATAAAGTGTTGGAAATCCATAGGACAGAAGTTGTGACCAAATCCATCAAATGTTGTCATGCCATTAGATAAACTGTGGTGTGACCACAGGCTGTGGGCAGACCTGCAGGTCTCACAACTCCTCTGAGGAGACCGTTGTTGAAAAAGGTGGGGGAAGTCTCCTCAGAATAACCCACAACAGGGTAGTTTTCATTCAAGGGAGGTACAACTTTAGAACCTTCAGTTTTCCCTCAAGCTGAAGAAAGGATGTGGTACAGTCTTAGTCAAGGATCACTGGAGGGTCTCTGATAAATGTCTGCTCATCAGGCTCTTCTGTTGGAGTGTGGCTTCAAAAAGAAAATACATTTTTCAGGGAGGGCATAGGGAAGAGGCAGAAGTCATTAGCACAGGATGTTGCAGAGGCCAGAAGTACAGAAGGGCTAAGGAAAAAGAGTAAAATATGAGCTGCAGATGTTGAATATAATGGTGTCAACACAGATAGGTTTTTTAGCTCCAGAAGTCCTTTGACTCTTTACTGCCTGGAAAAAAGGGAAAGGATTTACACTAGAGAAAGGATTACTCTGTATTTGCCATATTTCTTTTAATTTTTCCCCTAAGCAAGAGTCTTAAAAGGCAATTATGGGGAGGGAGAACTCTCAATACCACTCTTGCTCCCTATTTCTATTCACTCCCAGTGAATAGAAATCTGTTGGTAGAAGTAAAACCAGGGGGAAGATGGCACAATGAGGTGAGGGCAGCTGTAGGTAGGGGTGGTAAAATGATTATGAGGGCTTGGGAAAAGCAGTGGAAGGTACTTCCTTTAGACCTCATGGCAAGGTGTTATCTGTGTCCCTGCTGAGCATCTGCCACTGCTGGAAAAACAGGATACAAGTGGAAGTTTTCCCCAGTCTGACTGTCCTCAGGATCATAACAGCACGAATGTGCTCCCAGCATGCCTGGGTGATGCCAGACATGTGGAATAGCTTCTACCAGAGGAAGAAGCTGCAGTGGACCACTCTTCTGGAGATGCAGTAGGGATTATTTCAGCAAAAGGGTGAAATCCAGAAAACCTCATGTTTAAATGGGATACCTATGTCTCAAATATTTATTCTGCTAATACAAACTACCTCCTGAACAACTGTTTCAGGATTTTCTTTTCAAATGTCACTTATAAATAAAAGTGGTCTTGAAAATTGATTTGATTTGCATTGCTTCTAATGCTATGTATGTAAATCATGCATCCACAGCCTCCATCCAAACTGAAATCCCCTTCCTTGATATCCTTTCTTGTAAATAAAAAAACCCTAAAAAGACGAATCCTTGACTAATAATCATAATTAATTTCAATAATGAACCAGTTGCAGAACTGGTCCAAATTGCACAGAGTGTCATGGTAGTTTCCTATGTCATTTGGCTGTATTTCTCACTAAGGTTTCTCATCTTAGCAAATTTATCCTGGTTTTGAAATTCTTTGTTCTCTGATAGTATTGGCAGCTCCCTCTCTTTTCCTCACATGACTGGGTCAGTCTAGACATTCCCCATCTTTGCTGTTCTAAATAACTGTTCTCCTGTAAATTTGCATTATTATATTGCTTAGAACGAAGGAAATTTGCATTATTATTGTGTTCTAAGCAATATTATTATATTGCTTAGAACAAAGGAAACTATTCCTAGCAAACAAAAATGCACCTGGAAGGGTGGAGAAATAAACTTGAAGGGTTTTTGGTTTTTGTAAAGAGCAGTTTATATTCTGGTTATACTGTATTTATGCTGCAGAGAAATAAGCTGTCTGTTCCTGTCCAAAAAAGGGACTTTTTCTATTTTGCTTGGCCTGGTGATTAAGTCCCCCTGTATACTAGGAAAGGACAAGATTTCCTCCAAAAATGATATCTGGAGCAGCATATCCCATTTCTTAGTTTCCCCTCATGACAGCAAATGTCAGACTAAATCTCTTTTCCTTTCACATGAAACAACTTCTGGCATAAAAGTTCCAGAAACCAATTGCATAAGTGTCCATGAAAACCCTCTCTTTTTATTAATCACCCTCTTGTACCTAAAAGTTGAATTAGAGTCCTTGAGCTATTGGAGAAAAAAACATGGGGAATCTCACAGCTACTGTCATAGCTGTGAAAGCTACAAAAAAGGTCAGTGGCTTGCATACTTGTACTGCTCCTGCAGGATACAATGCTTTTGGGGGCTGCATATATTTAGACATGACCAGAAACAAAGCCTCATGCTCTAAAAGAAAACAAGATTGATGTAATGAGTGACAAAATGGTAGTCAAACTAATGTGCTTATTTAACCTTGAATTTGTATGCTCATTAAACACAATGCTTGACTGCTGCTGCACATTTTTAATCAGTGGTGAAATCTAGGTGTATGAATCTGTCCCAGGTTAATTAAATGTTTTGTTAAAATTCACTGGGCTGTTCCTTAGCTGCTACAAATCTGCCACAGGTAATGTATGATAGGCTAATAGATGCAAGAATCTAATCTAATTGTCTAAACTAGACTTTTCCACCCAAGCTATGTATGTGATGTCAACAAAGGAACTGCCTAACCCCACCTTTCCATGCAGCTAAGTAAGTGGAATGATTTTTTTTTTTAGCTCCAGCAGTATGCTTAAAGAGATGTCTGCAAAAATTATTAGAGGCAATGGAGTAGCATTGCAAAGCTGTCAGTAATATGTAGCAGTACTGCTGAATGATAGGAATAAAAATTGTCTAAAGAAGGAAATCATATATGACGTATCATTGGCAGCTGATTAAGATGGTGGGTTCTCTCAGATGGCTTTTGTATTTTGCATTCAGCCTCGGGGATCCTCTGAATTCCTCACAGAGGGTGTTCAAAAACTCCAGTGATAGTTAAAAATCAGAGTCTTGGCTTAATGTACAATGATTTGGCAGGATATTTTAAAAAAATCAAAAACCAACAAAAACTCACAAATCCCAAAACAATACACAAACCCTTTGTAAATTATGTTTCAATGACAAGCTATTGCTCTTCAGCTAGCTAATGCCATTCAAAAACATGGAATGCCAATTCCATCAGAGTCAAGATATGCCACATCTATCAAGAAGCTGGAGTAGGGCTTCTATGGGAACAGGCCAAGGGGTTAGAGCTCTACATATTGCTTTTTATTGCCAATTGAACAGATTACCTCCCTAGTGTAAGTGTAGACATATCCAAGAGAGGTGCAGTGTCAATTTTAGAGTTTGCACATTTTACTCATGCAATTGACCATGTGGAGGTATAAACAAAGTTTCTAAAATAATCATCTTTCCAACTAGGGGTGGTAAACATCCTCTATTTCTGAAAGATACATAGGACTACAGAAGGGCAGGCTGCATCTTACTGCTCTGAAAACAGTGTATTCTGGAATTAATGGTGTGGCTTAAAGGTGTGATAAGGACTTGTGACTCTTTGCAGCAGCTCTTGTCAAAGTAGATTACTTGTGGCTCTTTTGTGTTGGTACACCTTCGGTAGGCAGTGAGTGGGCAAAATTCACTTGAACTGCTGTAGGGAACAATAGAACTTGTGGTGTTAAGGCTGCATCCAGATTTATTGAGGCATAAACTAGAGCAGAGCCTCGAAAGCTGTTGGCTGTTCAGGTCTCTATGAATTCTTCACTTAATGCGATGATATGAAGCCCCTAATCCCATCCCCACCTTCAAGAAGACTGCATATGTTGTGGTTTTTTTAATGACTGTTCAGAGGGAGTCTTTCCACCTGTAAAGGATAGTGAGGTAATTTCCACACCTGTCAGTCCAGGGCAGAGCTCGTGCAGAAGCCTAATGTCTAGTGTGTCACTGCTGGGCATGAGCTGTGGCATTTCATGAAAAGGTTCTGAGGCTGATGAAGACCCGAGGCTTTCAGGCTTTCTGCACTCTGAATGTGGTGGCAAAAACTCTCTGTTCTTCTAGCTCTCACTGATTGATGTCCCTTTACACTGCAGGGTTTTGTTTGTACCAGTTCATTTTGAGATGGTATGGGCAAAGTGAATCAAGTTTGTCACATTATCAAGACACCTCTGATGATGGAATAAATAGATCAGAAATGAAAGGCTGTGACTGTGGAAATATTTGGCTTCTCATTATTGCTTTCTGTAAGACATTGATAAGAGAGGGTTTGGCTTACAAAGAGTACTATTCTTTCAACTCCATGGCTATAGTAGCTGCTACATATAACCCAGCTATCTGATGTCTACAGTCGTGCTGTATCCTGGAATAATGCTTTACCTTCTCATGCATCTTTATACTGGCGTGAATTATTTTTAATTGAAAATGTTTTTAGCCTTTGAAAAATATTTCAGTACCTCCAAAATGTAGCATAATGCTACTCTAAGTAGCATTGTTATAATCCTTTTGTTGCATACTGATACAGGTGTTTTGTTGACTAAGAAAGTGTTTGAAGAAGGCAACATAAGCATACTAAAAACCATTGCCCAAATCTGGAATGCCTCAGCTTGAGGTAGGGGCAAAAGTGACCTGGTGCGTTCAGACAGGACACTGCTGTGACTGAACATCCTTATCAACATTGTGCCAGCATTTGCTGGGCACATTATGTCTGAATGAAGTCTATGCTTAAACTAAATTATACTAGAAGACAATCCATCTCTTTAGTCCTCTACAGACTGAGATCTGCTTTACCAGTGCTCTAAACCACCTGGACACACCAAACTGATGAGAGGTCTCTGTGATCCCAAAGGCTCCTTGCATGGCCTTGGCAGAGCTTGTGTTGCTGTGGCTTGGAGCTGGGGTGGAGCAAGGACAGGTCTGGGCAGTCCTGCCACTCTGATGAGCACCCTGCCACACTTTAAGAAGGGCAAAACTGAGCAGGGGAATGGTGAATCCAAATCTGTGCTCTGTGTTTCACAGAGATACTCTATCTGCTGTGGTTTTTCAAAGCAGCAGTGACATCCTTGGTTGTTTAGCTTGCATATGAAGTACTGGCCTTGGGTGCTCTCTCAGTGTTCCCAAATTCTGTAAGGCCAAGTATGTGGCAGACTGTACTCTCAAGTATGCTAGTCTCCATTTAAAGGGGGAAGGACAAGATAGAAGAAAATTCTGTTGGTTTGGGGTTTTTTCTTTTCTTTTCTTTTTTTTTTTTTTTTTTTTTTCCTGAAAACTTAATCCCATCCTCTTCAGACATTAGCTTAAGTTTTTGGGAATAACATGGAAGGAGACTCATAGAAAATATTTTAAAAATGAATCTTGAGATTTTTTTTTTCTAGCGGATAATCACAGAAACTACTGAAATTAAATTGTCAGTATAAATGAGCTGAGTGCTCTGTAATATAAGTTATGACTAATGTATTACAAAGTAGCCTTATGAGCCATTATTGTTACATGCCGGTTCTGTGACTGGTGCAAGGAAATTGCATTTCCATCAAACAAAGCAACAGAAAGGCAAAAAATATCTTGTTATGCCTTGATAATCTTGTGAGACAGCTAACAAATACTGATGAGAGTCTGATACACATCCTTCACTAACAGAGTTAAAGAATTGTAATTTTAAATTTATTCACATGGACAGTCATTAGGTCAACTTAAAAACTTCTAAAGAGCCTTCCCTATTAATTATAACCTGAAAAAGAAATGCAAACCTGAAATAGCTTTTGCCAATATGTTATCCATTTCTGTTGTATTTTCCAGTTCCAACTACTGCAGATTAGTAACTATATAGTGGGCTAAATCTCAATCACTTAAACTATATCTGAAATACCACTGATGTCCAGGAAGGTCTTGCTCCACTAAACTGGTGAAATTCAAAATGTTATGACATCTTGCAATACTATGTTGCAAGCTAGAATTAAACAACAAATCTCCAAATTTAGAGATGCAGAAATAACATGCTGAATGGGGGGAGAAGGAAACATTCTTATGTCTGCCTTTTTTGTACCTCAAAAAAGAAGGGGCAATTTTTCACCAATTTTCAGTTGTCTGACTTAAAATGCTATCTGAGGAAAATTACCTCTCTCAGAGGAATTAGAGAATTAGAATTACTTGGCCCTTGTTCCAACTTTGTCAGTTTTTGGCATGACTTGGGCTATTGTGTGTGCCCCAGCAGAGGCACTTACAGGAAGGATAGTTAAACAGTCTGAGATGCAAACCAAACTTCACAGCATCATTGTTTGCCCTCACTTCACAGCTATCCATTACCTTAAGGCTCTGTGGGCTGGCTAGCACACTCTTCTCAATTTTTGGTCCTGCTTATACAGTCGGAACAAACATGTAACTTTGTTAAAAAAAAAAAAAAAACAAAAAAAATAACAAAACAAAACATGTTCACCTACCTCATCCTAAATAGCTACTGAAATATTAAAACACTACTATTACATTTTGGGGGCATTCAGTTTAAGATAACAGGTATCAAAGTAAAGTTTTGGACATAGAGGATACACAGCCTGTGAATTTTATGATAAGAAAAGGGCTAAAGACTTGTGAGAGAGTGTCAGGAAGGTCTACATGATTAGAAAATCATACTCCTGCATCAGCACAAGTCAGACAGCACTGTGACAAAGTTTTACTTGGTTTGAAGAATGGCAGAACGTGATGCTGAGGAGACGATGCTTCCTATAGTCAGACTTGTGTGGTGTGCAGGATTCAAGTCACCTGCCTGCATATTGCACTAATGCCATTCTGTCAGAAAAACACAGGTTCCTGATGTGACTGGCTGCCTTCTTAAAGTCTAACCCCAACCCCACCTGACAGGATGATAATAACAGTTGTTCCAAAGTTCCTTTATTCTCCCTTACCCTCAACCCTCATCCTGAAATGTCAATCTAAAGACCAAGAGACAACAATTAAATTCTACAATGCTATTAGTAGGATATTTCCCCATTTGTTTTTTTCCTATTGAGACTTATCCATGTTCCCAGGAAGGTGACAAATTCTGACAGATTTTTGTTCATATCTCTCTGAGGCATATTTCCTGAGGGATAGATTCAAGTAAATTGTCAAAGGACATGTCCTTTGTTTTCCTTTTAGTCGTCTTTTTGCTTGTCCTTTTTTCCCTGAATCTGGGACACCTGTGGATATAACATCGTTGAAGAGGCCTAACACTTCAAGGAGGGGAAGTCTGAAGCTCTTTTGTTACTCAGTCTTTATAAAGATTGAGGTGTGGAACTGACCACTGTAGAGAAGATGTTTTGAAGTGGCCAAGGAAAAGAAATGCTGGTTCAGAAGAACACCAAAGGTAGTGAAAATGCATAGGCAATGGGAAAGGGATGGCAGGGCTTTCCCATGTGAGGTGTTCACCTTCAGATGTTGTAAAGAGAGGAGATTCTTAAGTTTGCACGTTAAGAAAATCAGTAATTTTAAGTATTTTCTGGAAAGTCCACTGAAATGCTGGTTGGTTGTAGGAATTCCAAGAATTTGGAAGTTCTTCAATTAAAGGTTTTAATTCTGGCATATTTATACTAATCTGTGACACAAATGTAATATAAAGGAAATTGGGACAGGTACGTAACTTCCATGGCCTTAAAAGGGAGTTTGTTCTTAATGGTGACAGAGCCCCACTGTCCTGCCACATGCTTTCACTATGCCAGCACTCTTCAAATACTCCAATGGATTTAAAATCATAACTGACTATTGGTGGGATATACTGTTTCTGTCCTAGCAGGCATCAGATTGATCAAATAGCTGACTGTTGTATATCTAGACATGCCTCTAAGTAACACATGGTCAGAAAACATAGGTAGGGTGTACAGCACATGGGATGTGCTCCAATCTGCTGTCATAAGGCCTCTGCTCTCTATCATGTGTGTGCAGCTTAGTACAATATGTTTGAAAGTTGCTTCTTGCAGAACTCAAGGCCATTTAAAATGTTATTACATCAGAATATGAAGTAACAAAGATCTCAGCTTCTGCTTTTGGCTTTCCATTTAAATGTTATGTGTATTTGAAAGGATGATACCTTTCAGCACTAATGGACCACCCCCATTTTCTGCCTGAGTTTCCAAACTCAGATGGCATTCCTAACTCTTCTGATTTCACATTTTCATGTGGCCATTGCTCCTATGCTACAGCTATGACATACTCACCGGGGGCAATCTGAATGTGTATGCTATTTACAGGGAATGGGTCTGTGGAGGGACTACTCAGGAGGGAAATAAGAGTAGATACTGGACTGCAGCAAAGCTGTTATTTTGCTCAAATTGAGTCTCAGTGACACTCATTCAGTATTTCACAATAAATGCATTTAAGCACTAAGATACCAGAGGAATCTGTAGTGCACCCAGCAGTGTGTATCTGATTGCTGAGTCAGAGGACTCAATGACAGTAACATCCACTATGTATTTCAGTGTACTTTTATCTGTTGACAGATTGCTTCTTGACCTTAACTAAGATTGCTATAAAAGTATGCTGGATTTCCAGGCAGTGAATAGGGTCTCTTGAGCACCTTTTTCAATGAAGCCTGAGCTGTGGTTCTTGCTGCTCTGTAGCTATGACTTTCAAAGTCTGGGGAAAGACTATGAACACTGTATTCTTTTCTAAATAAGCTTTCCTTGCTCACACAAATTGATTGGCTCTTAAGTCAATGATAAAAAAGATTGCCAAAGCAGAACAAATTTTTTTATCCAAAGGTTTGCTCTGAACTTTGAAGAATAATGTCCAGTTCTTGTTATAAGACACCATCTATTTCCAAAGTTGTTCTACTGTCACTGACTTTGCACAATAGCCATATCTCAAGCCATATCTCTCTTTTTACAAAGAGAGAAATGGATAGTTTGGTTCAATTTCAGTTTCTAGAACAGCTCAAGTGCAAGAATTGTATCATATGAAAGCAGGAAATGGCAGTGACATCCTCTACTGTGATCTAGAATTTGTCAGTAAATGCAATATGAAGACAGAATTCAAGACTACTGAAAGAGACTGAAATAGCAGCTGTAGCCATGAAGTGAAATAATGAGGGAAATAATACAATGAAGATCAATAATCAGGAAAATATTAATAATCAATAAATGTCAATATTTTCTATTTTGCTTTAACAGTGCGTGTTTAGACATAGCACTTCTGGCCTGGTTATTTGCATAAATCCCAAATAAACCCCTTTGTAAAATAATAATTGAGCCATTGAACAATAACCTTAGCCCAAACTTAGATATTTTCTGTAGGGTCAAAGAAAGTTTTCAAATTGCTTAAGCAGTTCCAACTTCCCTACTTTAATACCACATCTCTTCACACTGGATTAAATTGTGAAACAAGTGTAAAAATAATCAGATGGCAAAATCCAAAATGTACACCCTAACTCTAAGTAAAACTAGTGTTGAGCCATGAAAATGTTAACCTTATTAAAGCTAGACTTGAATCTAGAGTTTGGTCACTTCTATATCTTTATTTTATGATATACTTTTAAAAACAGTTTTAAGAAAGGATTAGAAAAAATGTAATTCGGAGAAAACACTTCCAAATATCTCCTGTGGATTAATCATAAAATAGGACAGTTCCTGATTAGGAAAGTATTATGAGACAAAACAGATTGTGTAGTAATGACAACAATGGTTTACACAGAATGGCTCTGTTCAGGAAGAACATGTACAAAAAATAATGTGTATATAAAATAATACATAAATTATTGTGTAGTGAACAGCACTTCCAAGTATTTTAGATATATCTATGGATGTATTCCAAATGATCCCTGGAAGTCTATAGTATCTTTGCTGTAAGGCTTGTCCTTTTAGAAATTCTTTAGGATTTTTTCTAAGACATGAATTCAGCGCTGAAAAGAAAGACAAGAATTAGATTTTTCATTTATTTCTTTTTTAGCTATCCTGTTTTAAAATATTTTCTTCCTCATGCTTCTAGAAGAATATGAGGAAAGCATCCCTGGGTAGGTCCTTGGATTTCTTTTGTATATTCCCCATGAAACCTTAAAAGAATGTCCAAAGGAAAAAGAGAATTATGGCAAGCCCCATGTACATGCAGGAGGGATGCACATCCTTGCAGAGACTGGCTTGAGGTGGAATGAGCACAGCCATGGTACAGACCAGCATCTTTACACAAGCATAAATGATCTATGAAATTGCATCACTGGGTCATGAAGTGCAATGATCTGCACTGCATGTGGCATTTATCCTGTTTGCTTGGTTCTTTTTGGTTATCTGCTCCTGACAATAGTCAGAAAGCACACACTTGACTAGCTGGCCTTTGGTCTGTTCCTCTCTGCCTGTATTTTCCATATGGATGATAACGACAAATAACTGCTGAGCAGAAGTATCAACACCATGACTTAAAAACCAGAAACCTGAAAAATGCCAAAGTTCAAAGGGAATGAATGCTGAGATGTCACTTTTTCATGAGCAGCGATGCTTCTGACTCCTATCTGGTAATTACACATCAACAGAAGACAGCAAAATTCTCCAATTATTTAACTTGCCTACCTCAGTGAAGCTGCGTTAGTTGTACCTTCTGTCCAATATAAAACTCTAGAAGCTTTCAGAATTAAGACCCTACACCAGTGACTCTTCTGCTGGTATGCAAATTTGAGGGTTTTTAGATTTGTAGATCTATCATTTGAGGAACTTAAATATTACAATAAAGAACAGGGATTGCATAGCTCAGTCTCTATTTTCACCTCTCCCTGAAGAAGTTTCATGTGCTCTCTTTTCTTGTTTAATACAGCTGGGCATATCTGGGATAACTCAAATCAAGGGGGTTTAAGATAGAGAAATCAGAATTACTGAGTTAACTCAAGGGGTCTGCCTTTGGGGAACTGAGAAATTCAGTAATGCTTATGTTTCAGTTGCAATTCTGCAGCTTGTGCCTGTCACTTGTTTTATTCTTCAAGATACTTGGAAATATCATTCTTCATTATTTCATGAAGAAATCTTGCTGTAGTATTTAATTACTTTTTACCTTAAGAATACTGGAAACTAAAAATCCTCAGTATATGATAATCTGCTTCTGCATTATGTCAACAGTGATTTAATAATAAGGACTTAGACTTCAGTTTGGCTTCAGTCTGCAAATAATTTGTTATTTTCAGACCTTGAAAAGCAAAGTCTGCCACACAAAACTAATTACACTGGTTACTTTAGTACCCTTGGAAAAAAAAGTTAATTTCCTCTGTTCTTATGCACCTCAGTCTGTCCTTTCTGTCCAAACATTTCCATGATCCCTGCTACTCATAACATGAATCTGACCTGACATTCTCACAATTCTTTTTGTTTCATTGCTTAGTGACATTTCCCTGGGTAAATCAATGTCTTTCTATTACACCTAAGGAACAGACATAGCAGGTAAACTGATTTACCCATGGCAGTATGGGAAGTTTGACAGAGGCAGGACCTGGCTCCAAGTACCTGGAGTTGCTGCATTGTCACTAGACATCAGTTGTCATCTGCTTGCATTATCTTCTAATGTATTCCAACAATGGTGACATGATCACTTTTCCTACGGGACCAAAAGTGTAGTATTGTAAAAAGCAAATTCTATTACTGATGTGAGTACTGGTAAAAATCATTATGGGATTTTGCAAGAATCCTTCTTTACCTTTCTGTACTCCTGATGGTATTTAGCTTGCTTGCTTTGATTTACACTATGTATTGTAAGTCACATTTTGGATAAAAGCTGAAAACTATGAGGAAACACTTTTATCAAATAAAAGATGAATCTGAGAAAGGGATAATTGGATGTACATTTTTTTTTGAAAAAAACATCAGATTTATAGAAATATTGAGTGTGAAAGTTTAACTCAATTTTCTTTTCACAGCAGGGAACCTTGTACTGCAGAAGCTATTTTAAAATAATACAATTTTAAACAGTATGGGCACAGTAAAACTAAAAATATCACCACACTATTTAAAGTAGCTGTATGGAAAAAATAACTCCTGTCCTGAGGCTCTTGCACTATTATCCAGAAATGCCTGAACATCAGACAGGGTGTCTGAGCTAGGTTTAGGAGTAAAAGTGATGTTGCATTATTAATTTTATTTTTAGTAGTGGGTTATTTTTGGTAGGAGTCATTTTCAAACAGAAATGTTGCAGCTTTCTGTAGGTCAGTCAGATTTAACACTCAATCAGCTCTGCAGAAAGAAAAAAAGAAATTTAAAAAAAATCCCAGTGATATACAGCTTATCAGGACAAGTTTTGTTCCATTAGCTCCCCCAGGCTTCCCAGGAGTGGAAATTTGCACTAGCAGCCCAGAATATGCAGGCTTATAAACTGAGAAAAACTGTGGGAAAGTAGTGCTCTAGGCCAACAGGATGCAGCTTAATAATTGTTGTAGGGTAAATTCTTGCCATATTAAACCACAGCTGAGAACATGTGTGCCACCTGACACTCTGGAGAGTTTTGATATGGGACAAAGGTTAGTGAGTCCTTGAAGTCCACAAGGAATTCTGGTCTACAGAATTACCCAGACAGCTCTGACCAACAGAAGTGGAGACTATATTTGGTCTCTTCTTCAAATACCTTTATTATATATACAATACTATCAATCTGTGGCCAGATATGTACAAGCTCTATGGAAAATCACTGGGTTATAGTGAAGCCAGGCATCCTCCTTTCAGCTCCTTCCTTAGACCTCCTCTGAAGTACAAAGCCTCAGAGATATTAATCACAGGGAAATTAAATTTTTTGTAGACTTTTAAAAAATCATCAAAAAACAATTAAGAAATGTTGCTGTTATGTTACCTCAAACATTAAAACTGAAACCAGCAAGTTTACTACTTGACTGGGAAGCATGAGAGCATTAGAATAGATATGCTTATGTAGGAATTAAGAGTCTATTCATCTGTGTGGGTCTCAAACAATGTAGTGTTGAACTTTGATACTGATATTTCTTGCATAATAATTAGAGACAGATTCTGGTCTCAGTAATGAATTATTCTGGATACAAAGCAGTGTGATATACCTGATTTTAACCCTACAGGAGTAATGTGTTTTTTTTTTTTCAATTGCAGGTTAAAATGCTTTAAAAATTGGAAGATATCAAAGGCAAAAGAAGACTTCAATGAATGTGCACATACTGAGGGTGTTCAGTGCCTCTCACAACATTTTTCTTGCTCATGTGTCAATTGTCCTCTAATACTTCTGGATTAACCCTTCTTTTCCTACCAGGTGTCATTTTCACCATGGATTCAGACTCCTCTCCTGGCACTGGCTCTTGTCCGTTCTGTGAAGACTCTTATGTTGGCAGGAAAATGCAAGTACTCTGTAACATCAGCCTTACAGAAAGAATCACTGCCATGCAATTTCGTCCTTGCACAAAAATAACCTGTAATGGGTGAGATGGGACACAATATAGACCATTCCTTTCCTTGATGCAACAAAAAAAAAAAGAGGGAATCCAGGGACAGGAGAAGCTGGGAACAGCCCCTTTAAAAGTGCACAGCACAAAAGACCACTATTTTATAATGGCTGATGATCCCTCACAGGTGGCTTGGTAATTTGTAGAGGCATTGGAACAGCACTTGTACTGATTTACAGGGCTCAGAAAGCAACCCCAAAAGCTTGCCTGGTACACATGGCTCAGAGGGGACTTCAGCTGCTGCTCTGCATGACCTGTCCATAACTCTAACTCTTCTTCTGTTTCAAATGTGTATGGATAAGCTCTAGGATAAAACATGTGCAACTCCAACTTTCTCAATAGAACAGTGTGTAGTCATTCACGTTTGTGAACAGTGTCAAACAGTTTTTATTGCTTTTTACTCCTGTTAAGCTCTGCAGAGGCAATACAGCTGAATTGCATGTCTGGGGCATTATTAACAGCACATTTGCTGAGTTCCCCATAGAGAATAGTCCCTGCAAGTGTTGTGTGAGCCAAATACGAGCCTTGATTATCTCCTAATGCTGCATTGAATGTAGGGCTGCTGGGGGAGGAGCAGCTCTCAGAGTTTACCTTAGATATGAACTGGAGCCATGAACATGGACTTTCTCAAAGCCCTGCTTCAGAGAACAGATAGGATTAAAGAGGCTCATCATAAATACAGAAGGAAATCCCAGGTGTGACTCAAGTTACACAGAACTGCTGATGCCTAAATTTCGCTGCTGCTTCACATGTACTCATGAGAAGACAGGATTTGTTATGCATTTGTGTACACAGAGTAGAGCTGATGCATCTCTCATATTGATGTATTTTTCAGTGGTACATAACATAAATTATTTTGTGTAGGAATATAACTTTGCTGTATTTTCTAGTCATTAGCTCAGACAGTAATGTCTTTTTAAGACAAACTGTTGAAAGCAAAGGATTTATCTGTACTTCTCACAGAGCATAAAAGCATTTCTTGTGGGATTTTTCAGGCTGACCTTTCAGTTTAAAACTGCTGAAATGATTACTGGGGCTGATGAACATTCCTGGTGTAATTAATGCAACTTTCAAGAAAAGGGAGTTGTGAAAACTTCAAGCACTTCTCTGCAGTAAGACTTCTTTGAATATGTATGAGTTGGTTTTAAGTAGAGACCAGAAACTGTGTGAGCACTTAAAGGCAGAGAAAGGTGCTCTAGAAGATGCCAAAAAGCTCCTACCAACTTTACAGCTAAGTTTTGTAAACCTGGCCCTCAGACTTCCTAGCTGACCACTGACATAGTCAAGTCACTTGTACTTCAAAGGCAGAGATAAGGCAAATTATGTATATGGAGTAGTAATTTCTCAGTATCCAGCAGGTACAGCAATGTGGTGGCAAAATTTCAAGTTTGTGAACAGGATTTTAGGTACAGTTGAGGACTAAAAGGATTTGGAATGTCTGCAGAGACCTTGGTAAGGAGCCCTTGGAGCTGAAATGCTGATAGAAAAAAGAAGCATTTATGAGCAAAGCTTTCGTAATGATCTAGAGCTGGCAAAGCAAGGGAAGAGCAAGATGTGCAAGAGCAGAGCTGGAGGAGCAGGCAGGGCTCAAACAGGGGTGCAAGGTTCAACCAGGAGAGCAGGTAGTACTCATGGCCACGAGCAGCAGCTAATGCTGTAGGGCCAGCAAGAGCTTGGATAAAGCCTTGTTATCCTCCTCTGCAGGTGACAAAGCCCTGGGACCTGCTGACTGCAAATTGAAAAGGGATTGATACTACAGAAGATGAGAAAACAGCCTACATCAAGGTGCTAGAGAGAAGAAAGCTGTGAGCTATCATAATGCGCCTTTGTTTTTGTCTTATTGCTCTCCTTTTGCTCCCCACCCCAGTGGGGTGGGGATTCAAGCTGATGTTTTATTACTGGCTTCTCAAGTTTAAACCTGGCATGACTGATATCCACCAAAGGCTGTCAGAAATGTTGCAGAAGGCTGTGTATAATTGCAGAACATCTGTCCCAAATGTTTACAACATGTCATAGTAGGTTCTTTTGTATGCAATTAGAAGGGATATGCTATTTAAGTGAATATCCACTTTTCCCTTCTATTAGTAGGACACATTGACAGATGAGGGAAGACAGTGGCAACTGAATCCGTGCCAGGCTTATCTCTAAAGCATTTGCATGGGGAGGTGGATCTGACATTACAGAATGACTGAGGGTGGCTGTGAATCTGTGCTTACTATAGCTGTATTCATACAATTTTGATTGTATAGATTTGTAAAAATAACATAGATCTTCACCTCATATGAAATGGAGTGCCCATGGTGTTGGCTTTTTGGACTCTTGAGAAGTATTTCCTGCAACTGCCACCCCCCCCCCCCCCCCGAATTCCCAACCCCAAACACCCAATCCCAAATCCCCAAAACCCTGAAAATCTCAGAAAAAAACAACTGATAGTTATGAAGCACTGTGACAATCAAACAACAAGAGCAGAAAAACCATTTAGAAGAGACATATGGCTTACCATGCTGGCCCATTTTTGGTTGATCTTTTTCCAATCCTTCTGCTCTCTCAGTATAACCTTTCTCTCAGTCCCTCCTTTATTCCATAAGCCCATCTGCCTTCATCTATTAATTCAGCCCTCTGTTACTACTGAATTGTTTATCAGCCAAATGAATGTGGACGATGAGCTCTTCTATTCATTCCAACCTAGTTAAAAGAGGCCTGCTACTCAATGGTGGGCCAGTGTTGAGAAAAGTGTAAATAATTAATGATTTGTCTGGACATCTTTGAGAGGGAGGCCAAAACAACTGAGCATTTGGCATCTTCAAAAAAATTTTCAAGGCCTGGATGCAGATAGAAATAATCTCATTTTCACCACCCTACTGAGTACAACAGGGATTTTTGGCTTATTGTGCTTTCACAAGGTAAGAGGAATACCCCTGCTTTTCTTGGGCTTGATCCTTTTCCAGTTCAGAGTGGGAGAGATCTTATGAGATGTCTGAACTGATCCAACAGGCTTAACTACTCATGAAAGGTGAAATTTCAACTTTCCCCCCCCCCCTTGGAAAGCACTGCTTGTGCACGTACTTTCATCTCTCAGTAGTGTGCCCATGGGAGCTGTTGGTCTGACTCCCATTCAGCTAGTGGAAAATTAACCCAGTAAACAGTGGGTACTGAAGGACCAAGGGAAAGCCTCAACAAAAAGGTGTGGGACCACTAGATCAGAAATTGGCTGCAGAGCAAAACCAGAAGCATCCCCTTTCCACAAAGACTCATTCATCCCTTTTGAATACCTACTCTCATCAAAAGAATCTTCTCTGGCTGTGTTCTAGCACAATGTTAGGGTATGTATCTAAACACATTTATATTTGCTGGTCAGTAATTTAGCAGTGCTGCCTGCGTGAAAGGCAAACTTGGTGAAATTAATCAAAACTAGTCCTCTTGGGGGAGTATCTTGTAAAACCCATTCCTGTAACTAGAGTTTTTCTCAGTTTGCCCCTTCAGAGGAGGTCTCCATTCGAGATTAAAACTAAATATATTTTAATTAAGCCAAATCACTATGGTGTTGACTCCCCAGGTATCTCTTGCTCTCTTCTGCCTTAAGTGTTGTAGTTATGATGTAGGGCCAACTTTTTCCATAGACAATGAGACAACTATCTCCCTCTACTAGCAGAGATTCCTAAGATAATATATATATATATATATATATATATAGCATATATACTCTGGTTGTCCAACTTTATGCAATCCATGCAATCATGGATTTGAGACTCATGAGGGAGTCTCAAATATTCTGAGTTCTTTCAAGTTTTATGACAGCCAGGTAGAGGAGAAGAGACTGATTCCCACCCCCACTTCCCTGGTATGGGAGAAAAAGCTGTAATGTGAAATAACTATTCACTGAGGACATATCAAAGAAGCTACAGGAACACTCATCAAATAATTTCACTGGTGGCAGAACAACTTGTGGGCTCAATCTTTGTGTCATTGCACATGCTTTATGATTTTTTTTTGTTAAGTAGAGCCTTAGTTGTAAAAATAATTGGTCTCTTAGTAGCATTATCATAGGCTTTATGCAGGAAAAATATGCAGTGTGTTTGCCCACGTAGAATAATGTTTCAAAATCACTGATTCTCTTCTGTCAGGGATGCTAATATTTAACCTCCTTCTGTTTTGAAGCTGGTTATCATTTGCTCCAGAAAGAGAATCAAGATAGAAGAAGGTGAACTTAACAGGGGCAAATGTCAAACTAGTGTATATCTACATGTAAAACAATTAGGTGAAACTGCAAAAATCAGGCCATGCAAATGATTGCAGCTGAGGGGTTTGAATCTTTTGATCAAGTTGGTTAAATACTCCAGTAATTCAGGCCCTCTGCAAAGAAACTTCTCTGCACACCCAGGATCAAACAGGGATGTATTCAGGGCTGCTGCACAGCATGCTCTCTGCTCCTCTGAGGAAAAATGTTAATAGGTGGTGAAGTCCTGCTAGGACAGAAGTGACTTTAACACCTGCCCCATATCATTCTCCAACAGTTATAATCTTTGGTCATCTGCTCTAGGAGAATGTCCATCATGGCCACCCCAAATGTTCAGATCTGGGCTGCCAGAAAGGAAGGAAGTTTACAGTAACTAAGAAACAGTCAGCTCCTGCCCAAGAGCACTCTGTTAGGTCCTGAAATCTGAGCACCTACACCAGATAAGTACCTACTGCTATGCATAAGCATGGCATCCAGCTGAAATATGAGCAATCTCACCTGTGTAAGCCAAAATATAGTAAAAAATATTGGACATCATCAGCATCAGGTCCCTCTTTAAAGACAGTCTTTGTGTGTCAGTAACAGAGTTCTGAGTCCCAACAGAGCAAATAATCTGAAGTCAGAAGCCACAGAAGACAGGTCTGAGAATATCACTTGAACAAAATGAGCCTAGCATTGAGAAATGCTGCCCTAGATCATCTGAGTGGCAGTCTCCTTATGGGGTGAAAATTGAGTTTATTGGTAAAATTTAGTGAATACTAAGTTGCAGAAAAGAGATGTACCTACATGGCATCTAGCTCAGCTGGAGACAAATCCAGCATAAAAACTTAGGATATGTCCAAATGTAGAAATGTGGACTGCTAAATTACCCTATTCTGCCAAGATGGTGGATTCTCACTTATCAATCATCCAGTCTTTATTTATTCAAAGGCCACCCAGAGCCAGTGGCAGGATAATGGCTGTGCTCCTATGTTTGACTGAATCAAGGGGCAATATAAAGTTTAAGCAGCCTGAAATTACTCTTGGATTTCATAGAGCTTTAAGACAAGATCATCCCTAGTCAATATTCACAGACTGACTATTCCTTCTTTCAGAAAAGCTCTCCTGGGGAAGGTTTGGGTCTGTTTGTACCTGGCCCTCTACAAATGCAAGGTATGAGTACACTCTGTGAGAGCCTTACTTAGTCCTACCATCATCACCTAGATCAACATGAGTCTTGAAGAAAAGGACACCAGTGGGGTTTTCTGTTTTTTTTTTATTGGCTGTAACACAACAACCAACACAGCTGTCTGTTTTTTCAGATCAAGGTGTGCTGACATTTTTTAAGAATAACAAAATTTCCTGTTTTTTCTCACTTATTTGATCAAAGCACTTATAAATAACTACAAAGTATACTATACCAAGTGGACATTCCTCTGATATATATCAGGCATGAACCACCAGAATGACAGATTTTGGAAATGCAATGGAATCTGTCCTGTGCCAACTCCAAAGTGTGTGTGTATGTACCTCAGAAGTATTTGGTAGGGAAAGACAAGATTGCTTCATCTCGCTTTTTCCACATCCCCCTCCCCAGACAAATTTTTCTTGCTTCCATTTCCTGCTTTTGCAGGACTACTCTCTGGCTGTCAAAACTGCAAAATTTCCCACAAAACAGACATGCATCTTGGTCACTTGCTGCCCAAATCATCTTCATCTTGTACTGCCTGCAGACCTGTCTTGAGGCATGAATAGGGCTTAGCTAATGTCTGAAAAGACACTTGTCAGCAAGCCTGTGGGACAGCAAAATGTGCTGTTTTGCTTAGTCTGTGGGAGGCTGGGGAGTGTATGAAAGGTAGGCATATGAAATTCAGAGGTTTGTTTATTATATAGATAAGAATCTGAACTGCCAAAGTTTAGTCTAATTTTAAAGCTCCTTATGCATTATGCAACTCTCTTCCTTTTCAGTCAAATGCAAAGTTACAATGCAAGCCACTTTATTTCCAATATGTATAATTTCATTATTTTGAGGAACAACAGGGCAAAATGTCCTCTTCAAAGCCTGTTTCATTTTCTGAACCAGCTGACACATTCATCTTCTGCTCAGTATTTGAGTGTATGTCTACTGGAAGTGGATATACATTTTGCCTATTGATCTTAATTTTGATCTCTGGTTTTACATAAATTCCAGCAAGGGACAATTTTTAACTTCCTTCTCTTGTAGGAGATTCAGGATGTTCTTTTCAGTCTTAAAGGAAAGCCAGGGTGGTAGCTTCTAAAGAGGAAAGCATATGCTTTGTACCCCTAAAGGGGTTCCTCTCCACAGGTCCACAGAGCATGGCAAGGTCTTCTGCTTCATATCTCATGGCCCTGAATGTGTTCATGGTTGTTCCTATTCCTCATGCACACCCATAAGGTTAAGCTGCCTTTAAAATTCATAACCAAGCTTGAAGTTTGAGCTGCTGGATTTAGACTGTTTTTAAACATGTGCATTTATCAGGTTTTCCTGGTTTTGCTAACTTAATGTTTTTGATAAAATCAACATATGTGTCCACCCTTGCAAAAGAGAAGCATTTCTCATTTTATTACATGATGCAGAATTACACCAGTAACCCAAAAGAGCAGAAGGACCTGGGTAAAAGCTCTGATGGGGCAGTGAATCAAGAGTGAGAAGGCTTGGACCAGTTCTCTACTCCGTTCCAGAAAATTGCTGCAATTGCTGCGTGAACTTTGAGCAAACTTCACCTCTTCATTCCTCTGACTCTCTCCCTCATCTCTATTTTTTTCTTTCCTATTTAGACTTTCAAAGTGCAAAGACAAAAGCAGATGCCTACTGTAGGAAGTTCCAGTGTAAATGTTGATATTCAGATTTAAAACAAGGAGGGAAATATCCATTTGGAGGCCTCCTGAAGGATTTTCTCATCATGGCCCACTGCAATCTATGATCAGTGGATGGCTTTCCTGGATGAAGACAGCCAGTGTGCCATTGTGCCAAACATCACCTGAATTTCCCAAACACCTGCAGAAGAATGTTCTGAGATGCACATTTGCTCATGTGGCTTTCATGAACTGGTATGCCTTTTGATCTGCCTTGCTCCTGGGGAAAAGCTGGAGCTGCTTTTTGATGATAGGCACCCCTTTCTTCCCACTCTCAATGCACAGGGAATTAGCCCACTTACTGGTATTGTGTGTGGGTAGCTCTGACTGTTGGTATATTTCATCTTTCACTAATATTAAAAAATACCAAGTGATTCTTTTCCCTAAATCCAATTTGATTTTCCTTCTGAGGTTCTGCTTATAAGATTCTAATTTCTCCTGTTTCGCCTCTTTAAGAAAGAAAATGGGATGATCAGGTGGAAATGAGAGGACACAATGTGTCTGAAAGTATTTTGGAATGAACTGATCAGCAAATTAAAATAAGTGTTTTTTGCGCTGATACCAAGCAAGGTAAGTTTAGATCCATAGAAACTTGCAAGAGGGGAGATTGCCAAGGTTTTAGAAACAAACTTACCTTCATTTATTAAGTTTCTGCACACATTTGTGGCTTTTGTCAACATGTTTTTGCTTTGGGATACAAATTAAGATCCAGAAGAGCCTTGAAAAATTGATATATTTAGTAGTGTGTGGGTGTGAAACCCCTCCAACAGGACGGTTTTTAAAAAGTGGTATTCAAAAAAACCTTTTATCTAGAAAAATGAGGTGAGGGGGTAAGAGGGCATGATTGTTCTGTCTTTTCCCTCTGCCAGCTGACAAGAAGAGCTGTTCTTTAGCCCTTCCGGCCGGTGGATGCGACACAGCAATTTGCTGCTGGACGCTGTTGCTCCCTGCAGTCCCATCAGCTCGTGGTCTGTTTTTTGGCTTGCAAGACCTGTGGGAGAAATGCGTGTAGAGCACCTCTGTCCCCATCCTGAACTGCATTTTGAAACTTGTTCTTTCCACAGCTGTGGTACTGTGACTTACTTTGTCCAGGGGTTAAAGTCGGAAACCCCTGTCCGGGAGGAGAGGCTGGAGATGATGGTGGTGAAAGGAGCGTGATCCCTAGGGGAGGAGACAGCTGCTAGAGCAGTAGTGCCGCCCTAGCTCTCGTTCAAGTGAGCGGGGAAAAGGCTTTAATGATCACCCCAGAGGCCCTGGCACTGGTGAGAAGTTGATGTAAGGGCGGCAGCCCCGACTTCAAGGGGCAAAGAGGAGAACACGTTGATTTTTTCCTCCTCCATTCCCGATGCGTGGTGAGCTGGGTAGCGTGCGGCTATGTCCCCGTGGGATCAGTCGAGGAGAGCCTGGATGCTGAGCGGGGGAGGATGGTGAGAGAGGAGCGACAGGGCGGCCCGCGGGTGGGCTCCGCAGGCAGGCGGCCTGGGACAGCGCCGGGCGGGCGGGAGGAGCGCTGAGGGGCGGGCCGGGCCGGGCCGGGCCGGGCGGCGCTGCCGGGCGCCCGCCGCGGCGTGTGGGTGGCTCCAGGCGGCCGGTACCCAGCGACAGGCGACGAGGTGGGAGGAGGCTGGCGGGGCGGAGGAAGAGGAGGAGGGAGCGCGGCGGTGCTGCGGGGCGTATCAGCCGGTGCTGGACTATGGTGCGGCTCGGCGGGGGCTGACACGCCGGCAACCCGCCCGCCCTTCCTCCCTGCCGGCTGACAGGCACGTGTGGGATGTGAGACCTGCCCTCGCCGGGGGAGCATGAGCTGTGCCCAGGCCGGCATTGTCCAGGTACGAGGGGCTGCTGCCGCCCGGCTCCGGGTGAGGGTGGTGGGGCGGGGGCGGGTGGCGTCTGCTCCCAGCGGAGAAGTGCGGGGCGGGATGGAGCTGGTAGCGGCCTCGGCTCCGGGAAAGGCCCTCCCCGGGGCGGGCAGCCCCCGCCGGGCCGGCGGGATGCGGTGGCGGGTCGTGGGTGTGCGCTGTCACCGTGCCCGGCTGCGCGGTACCGCCTTTGTGCCTCGGAGGTCCGTGCGGGATGGGACCCCCGGCCGTGCCCGTGAGCGCTGTCCTGGGCGGGGGCGGTGTGCAGGGGTCGCTCTCCGGGGAGCTCACTGGGCCCCGGTGGGTTACGGGCTGAGCCGTCGGCCTGTCGGCTGAATTCCACTAGCGACCAAATAGTGTAGAATTATGATGAGCGACGTGCCGGCGGGGATTGACATCATTTGGGGATGTGGATGCACGCAGGCGGTGATGAAGAGTCCCGTGCCGAATTTTTGGTGATTATGTCCTTTCGTGTAAAAGCAGAAGCCCCCAGTTTCAGTTCTTGGCTCCCTGACAATGCAGCAAAATTTAAAGCACGAACTGCTCCCCCCCCACAGGCCCCACCCTGACCCCACAGAAATGCTGCTGTAAGCCAATCTTGTGACTTCATATTTTGGTTATTACCTTGTGTTATTATGTAACTGCATTTTTTTTTTGTTAGAAATTAAATAAAATAACTTATAAGTATGTTAAGAACATTGCCTTAGCCCTGTAGCATTGTCAAATGCTGTGTTTCTCATTTTGCAGCCTGCATAGATAATGGGTTTGTACTGACATGGGCAGTACAATTCATTTTGTTCTCTATTGCATCGTTTCGCATGTGTTTCTCTGTAGTTGCAGAAGAAATTACTTGGCCTGGGTTTAGATTTTTGCATCCTGCTGTTTGGAGCTGCAGTAGTGCTTTTTCTTTTTTTTTTTTTTCTTTTTTTTTTTTTTTTTTTTTTTTTTTTTTTTTTTTTTTTAATATATATGCTGCACTCAGCAGAAGTGCGTAGTGAGACTGTACAACAGTCAGTCAGGCTGTGCTCCTGTCCCTGTGTTTGCCAGCACCACTGTCATGTTCTGTGGGGCATCTAGCCCTGTCTGAACAGGGCAGCAGTTAGGGGCAGGGTGCTGCTGTGCCAGTGGTGGCACAAAGCAGGTGGTCAGCTGTGCCTTTCTGATTAGTGCTCATGTGAGGATTGCAGTTATTACAGTAATTCATTTTGGCTTGGGGATTCATTTTGAAAATTTGGATTTTCCACTAAGAAGGGATTATGATTTCTCTGTGTAGTGCGTGTGTTTTGTGAAGAAGTGGAGTACAGTATGTATCTTGGCTGCTCTCTCTGCTTCCCTTCTGTCTGTCTCTGAAGTGCACACCCAGTTTGGACAACACAGGTGCAATGTTGATTTTCATGCTGGAACCAGAAGAAGATGTGAAAGGCAGCACACACTTAGTCAACTCACACCACTCATCCTGTCAATGCAGTCTCAGTCTAGTACAGGGGAAAAGAGTATATGTTCTTACACAGGAAATGTGGGGTCTGTTTACTTGTTTGTTTCAGGAGGGTGAGCAGGGAGTTAGGTGAGAACAAAGAGTGGTTTGTCAGATGGCCAGCATTTGTGAGCAGTGAGCAGCATGCAAGTTAAGAGTGGAGGGCATGTTTTGTCACTTGTGTGATGCTTTTGCTGATGTGTTTCTGACTTAATGTGACCTGAGCTTTGGACTCCTAAACTTTTAGTGTCAGTCAGCTTACTCATTTAAAACCAGAGCAGGCCAGAGCATGAATTGATCCACTCAATGACTTTATCAGGAACTATCAATATCTGAAAGTGATGCTGATTAATTTGAAAGGAAACTGTGTACACGTGCTCAGAACATCCCAAAGAATTTATCCCAAATCCATATGCTTAGTGTTTAAAGTGTATTCTAATAAACAATAAGGTCCTTACTGTTTTCCAATAAATAACTGGCTAAGACCTGTTACTAAGGTGCATTTTTCAGTGACTTTGTGTTTCATGTACATGGTATGCGATCTTGCATCCTTTACCACTGTGAGATAATCCCTGTGAAGCTTCGTGGAGTTTTGCACGTGCTGTGTCAGATGCTAAGTAGCATTCATTCAAGGTAGTGCTAAATCCTTCTCCTTGTCTCCTTTTGAATAGTCTTCTTACAAACAATGCAGTGACTTGGAAAAATAGTGAGAGTGAAATTTAGCTTATTAGCTGCCTTTTGAAATACTGCAAAAGATGTGGCCATGGTATTGTGGGGAGGATTCAAGTTGTGAGACTGATGGTGTTGGACAGCTGGTGTTGGGCCAGGAGCTGTTCTAATAAAGAGAATAGGTTACCTGTGTATTAAAGCTGTTGAATCTGCATTGTGGATACAGGCATTAAGGTTGCCCCTGTGGTTTCACCTCTGAAAGATGCTTGTAAAAAATGCCCAGCAAAACAGCCTCCTCATTTCCACACCAGTTGCAAAGTTCAAACAGAAGGGCTTTTAGTAATTAAAAAAAGCAATTATTCAAAAATATCTTAGTTTGTGATGATAGATTTTGCCAGAGAATGTAGCTTGTCCACATTATGACTTTTGAGCTTTCTAAATATCTCTATGGTCCTATGTCTTTCCCTATATTGTTTTCTCCAAAGTTAGGGGTACCCACAAAGCCTGGCTTCAGCATGTATAGATCACAGTCTTTGTAGGCTTCTAGAGACATGGAGGAGAACTCAAGCTTTAAACAAGTGCCTGGCTCACTCTCCCTCCTGTTCGTAGATGGGGTGCTTGCCAGCCTAAGCCAAAATTACGCATTTGTGAACAGTGCCCCAAACTGGGTATCCATATAGAGGTGTAGCTTACGTGGGTGGATCATGCCTGCAGCTGCCCCAGCTTTCCAGCAAATACAGCTATGAGCCATCATTGCACTGGGAGTCACCATCACCTCAGATGTTCCCTTGCCTCCAGTGGCACCTGTGCTGCTGGGAATGTTGGTGTAGCGTTGGCCGTGTCCCTCAGATTGGTTTGCAGTAGCTGAAGGATGATTCTGCCCATACGGGTTTGTGTATCTGCCTATTAGCAGGAAAAGGAATTATGACGCCCCCTTTTCTTCAGGATGTCTGTTTTTTGTTTATGCTCAGTGGCTTTCTCGGTTTTGGCAATAAGGAGATGAGTCAGTTTTGCTTCTGTTTAAGGCTTTTTTTACCCATTTCTCCTGTAACATTTCATGTACTCTTTGTGATTCTGCAGTGGCTGAGTGGTAAATGCTGCAGGCATTTGGTTTAATTCCTTAGAAGTGTATTTTTATTGGCCTTAGATACCATGACCATTAATTCTAATAAAGCTCAAAACAGAGTAGATCTTATGTACTTATGTATTTGTCCTAAAACACAGCAATACTTTGTTTTCTACTGGTAATCTCAGAAGGGTGGGGGTCATGCAACTCAGAAAAAATAAAAGTGCAGCCAGTAGCAAAGGGCAAGATAAGATGCCGCCTACTTTAGTTGATTTTTTCCAGCTGAGATTTGAGGCCAGCAAGATGCTTAGAATTAATTAAGAAGAAATAGCAAGGTTCTTTGATGCAGGGAGCCCAGGGTCATTTTCCTTACAGTTAATGAATGGTGGCTAGGCACTATATAATGGGCTTGTGAGTCAGTCTTGGCCTTTTTTGGTGAGCTATGTCTGGCTAGGGTATCCTGTTCTTAGCTCTGAAGTAGGAAGTTTAGGTTCTTCAGGCAGGGCTTCTTAGGAGTTGCTGGCACTGTGCCTTGGCAAGATGATGTACTCAACCTCAGATGTTTATGGAAAATGGACCAGAAAGACTGGTCCAAACTACAGGTGAAATGGACTGTTGTTCCAGGCAGCAGGCTGCTGGGGGTAAGTGGCTGGCTGTGGACTGCTTTTGATTTTGCAACGGAGAGGAGCTGGGTTGAAGCCGGGCAGCAGCTGAGCAGGGTTCCCTTGCTGCAGTACCTGTTGCAGCTCCCATTTGTCCTCTCCCTCCAGTGGTGGCAGCAGCAGAAACCACTGTCTGCTCTTCATGACTCTCTTCTCTTCCCCAGCTTTCCACTTATAATGTCACCCTCCTTTTCCATGAGTTCAAACAGCCTTAGCTTGATGCCAGGTCCTCATCCTTTTGTCCAGAACATTTCCTATAATGCAGATAAACTCTGAGATGGCTTGGGAGCCGGGATGGAGTGATATGGCAAGCTGTTTCCTTGAGATCCTAAAACAGGAGGAAACCCTGGTGCTTGTGTTTGAAATATCGAAGTCAGTGATCAGCACTGTGTTCCCCAGGGAATCGCTGTGCTCCATTGTATTGCAAAGTTCTCTGAGGATGCAGCAGTGCAGTCGGCATTCCCTTGCTGCAGAGCAGAAGGTCTGTGGGAGAGAGCGTGTGCACAGCAGTCAGGAAGCATATTATTGAGACCTACGCTGAGGTTTCATTTTATGCATTTAGCAAAACAGGCTTGCTCTTTCACACTTTCCAGATATTTTTATATTTCTCTGCAGATGCTTGTAGAACACCAATATTTGTTTGGTTTCAAGCCTGAATTAAAATTCCCAACCAATGTCTGGGGGCAAAATCAAAAAGGCAAGTATTTCTCCCAGAAATAAAATCCATTTAAATTTGAGAGTTGTTAACCCATTAAATAGCAATGGAGTATAGAGTATATCTTGGAGTGAATCACTTGTGTTTAAAATGGAACATGCTCTAAAAATAAACGGTTAATTGCTTCAGTGTAGTCAATATGGACTTTAGAGATGACTGACGGAGTGATTTGTCATCCATCTCCAAGCAGGAGTCGTCTGGGAAGTCTGTGATGTTAAAGGCATTTGTTTCTATTAGCACCTTTTAAAGTAGTTTTGTTAATGACCTCTTGAACACCAGGACTGAAATGTGTCATGTGGTAAAATTAATTTTTCCATTTCATAGGAAAATGTGTGTCATGTGTACCTTCAGTTGCCAAATCAGGTTCCTCAGGTCCTGAAATGTGTGGTCTGTTTTTTTTTTTTTAAAGGAAGCAGGAGCCTGCTGTACTTCTGGTGCCAACTAAATGCTTTCACACATCTCTGTGTAAAATTTAGGATGGCATCCTGCAAGCTGGAGAAGATCTGATGTTGTGCTACTCACTGTATACAGAGCGGAGGATTGGTTAGGAATAACTCTCCGAAACCTGTGTAAGCAGAAGAGGTGGAGCAGGAAATAATCTGCTTTTCCCAAGGGTAGGAGGAGAGCAAGAGGGGGAGGGCAATTCTTGATAAGATTGGCCAAACAAGTCATTATTTGCTGTGGTGAAATGGTAGAGTGCTGGTTGTACAAGGTAGGGATGGGTCAAGAGGCTTCTCTCTGGATCTTGGGAGTTGCCGTCACTTTTCTTCCTCCGCAAAACAAACTATCCTGCCAAAGTCTGTCTCTTTGGCAGGATGTACATTACATGTTGTACAGACTTTGCTAAGCTAGGTACGAAGCCATGAAGTTGGGCATAATCTAGCTTTGCATGTGAGCTGTATGTGTGTTATAAGGCACTTCCTAAACTGTTTGAACTACAGTCCTTCTAGCTGGATGCAATAAATCAGGTGTGTGGGACTACCTGTGTGGGCATCTGGGCACTATTACAAGTGCTTGACAAACTACTAGGATGAATGTGATGATCTGATGTCCCCACCCTGGACAACCTGCTGCTTTTGTTTTGAAATCTGGGTCCTTTCAAGACTGAGAGTGTCGTTAAAGTAGGAGATACTGTCTTATTCCAAGGTCTTAATGCAGCCTCAGGAAAATTAAAATTTAGCGTTCACATTTTAATGCAGAACATCTGTCAAGTATTGGAGTATTTGTCAGTTGTCTTTAATGATGTGTTAAAAAAGCCATGTGAGAGGCCCTAGGATTTTTAATTTAAAAATATATATACCCTTTTCTTCAACAAGATATGTGCGACTGCATGGTTGCCTTTAGAAGACAAATACAAGATTTACTCTCTGAAGCCCCATCTTGATTTAAATAAGCATGTTGCCACGTGCTTAACCATGAAAAGTGGTGTAAGCAGATGAAATACTTAATCTTGGAGTCAGAACACAGGTTTCCAAGACAATGCTGTTTGCGACTCATGAAATGCCCAGTAGCAATTAGTGGTCTCCTTTACAGGCACGTGAAAGCTGTGTAGAGATAAGGAGTAAGGTCTTTCCACGAACTCTTAAGTTGCCTCATTTGACTGCACCATGCTTTCAAGTGGTAGCCAATGTGAGGCCATGATTCAGAAATATTACATATGTACCCTGAGTCACAGGCAAGCCATGATGCTGAAATAAATGTTATTGAGTTTGGTTTAAGAATGAGCAATGGTCCTTCTAAGGTTATTTAGAACTTTTCTTGATAAAAGGCAGGGCTGCAAGGCCTCTGGTGATTCTATTTATTTATTTATTTATTTATGGAATTGAGTGTCATAGGGAAGCTAGCTGTGTCCTGTGCCAGCGTGAAGCACTGACATTTCTTTCTCATTACTCGAGCAGCAGGCTAAAGAAGAAACAACCACAGAAATCACTACCCAGACACCCAGACCAGGTATTAAGGACTAATGAGCTGAACTGTATTTTCTCCTCCACTTCTTAGGCTAGAAGATGATTTCAGTAGAGAAACACATGGTCCTGTGGTAGAACCCTTTCCAAGAGTGAACACTTCAGTGGTTTATAAGGGTCAGGCTGCCTGATGTACCTTCCTTTTTGTTTCTACTTCTTAATGTTCCTTAAGGATTTTGCTTTGTGTGTGAAATTGCCTAGTCTTTATATGAACAAATCTCCCATTAAAGAATAAGATTTCTCACCTGACTAAAGGCAGCAGTTCTTATGTTGGTCAGGAAACTGCATCCCAGTGTAGAACATTACTCATTCTTGAAATTTGACTTTGCCTTATTCTTTCATGCTCCTCAGAACTGTCACTCTCAAAGAATCCTTGCTGCAGATATTCAAAGACTCTCTCTCTGCACATGTGTTTTCATTTTCTTTGATAGGCTGTTCTCCCCCTTCTACCTTCCCCCTGCTCAAGAATCAAGTGATTGCAAAGTAATGTTCTTTGCAATGCAGTTTGCTGCACAGGTAGCATTGGTCATGCAATTTTCTGTTTCAGACAATTAAAAGATGTTTAATAACTCAGACTAATTCTCCATACCCAATAACATGATGTAGACTAAAACCTTAATATGTGTATTTGAGCAATTATATTAGGACATTTAATTAAAAGCATGTATCACCTAATTGTATGTCTCTGAGTCCTTAAATATTGCTATCTTTTGCATGGTGCCGAGAGGGTACTTGCTTATCATGAAGTGTTTAGGGCAATTTACAAATTAGGTTTTACTGTAGCTGGTCAGGGAATGAAAAAGTTTTGGGATGTGGGAACAAAATCACAAGCGGGAAATGCAGCAAAACTGTAGCAAATGTGTGGTAATGTGTTCTGGGTGCCTCTGTGTGTTCAACTTGCCAATTGAGTTATTGAGGTTTGTATAGGTGGAACTTATACTGGGTGGAGGAAGACAACATCTTCTAGAAAAGGAATCTGAGGAGCAGCTGCTTGACTTACTTTTTGGAGCCACATGGTAATTTTTTTTGACTTGTGAGCTGTATTGTCTTATCCATCTCGGAAGATCATCAGAAGCCCAGGGACGTTGCTGCAGAACTTCTAGAAAGAGGCAGGCTGCCTCATTCCCTTTCCTGACCCCCACTGTCTGCTAAGGTGATTTTTTGAAGTTTGGAATAGAGGTAGTGGCTCAGGCCAGGCTCCCTGCAGGGGTGTTTCAACCCTGCACCATGACCATCTTTCAAAACAAATCTAAAGAATGTCTAAGCCTCTGGGTGGAAATGAGTACCAACTTCCCAAAAGATAATAGAGAAAGAAGTTGCTTGATTACAGCAAAAGGAGGATGTAGGGCTGTGAGGGTGAGGTTGTATGTTTAAACCTCTGTTTGGAGTGGGAATAGAAATGTTTCTGGTAGAGTCTCTGCTGCTGTAAAATATTTTGGTTGCCTAGTTCTTATAAGAATGATTTTCTAATGGTTATAAAATGTGGATTTTGTGCATATGTGTATGTATTATTTGTTGGGAAAATACGATTCTGAGGTTTGGCCTCCAAGTTAAATATATGCCTGGTTTGACCTATTTTTTTCCCAACCTAGTTCTGCCAGTGCTGTGTGTGCACGCGTGGTGTTTCCTGCTGAGGGAGTCCCGCTGACCTTAGAGACAAGGCACCTTAGGAAAGCTGGTGTGTAAGTGGTGGCAGTGGTAGTAGGCTCCGGGTTTGCATGAGATGGGCTGTCAAGCTGGCTCAGCCAGGGGAAGATGAGAAATAGGGTGTTTGAGGAGGTGTCTGATTTAACACCAAATTATCTGGCAGCTTGGGAAGGGTCATGAATAATATGCTTGGCTCACTTGTGACCTTCTCACAGTAGGTCAGAGATGGACAGGAGATCCGTCTACTTGATGGCCTTCTAATAACTCACTGAAAACCCAGTTCATCTGCTTTAGCTACCTGGACCAAAAAGGATATAAATGCAACATTGCTAATCCAAATAATCCTTGTGGGACCATGAGAGGGAACATCCACATGCTGAAATGAAAAGTGATAAGAGGGCCTTAAGCAAATGAAGATCTAAGCTCCTAAGTGTACAATGCATATTGTGAGCTTACTAGCTTATATCCAGGACACTAAACCATGTTTCATGCAGTGCTGCACCAAAAAGAGAGGCATGACAGATTATCTTGAGTTGGCTGTGTGTGACTGGTTTATGTGCAGGGCTCTGCTGTCCCTGGGACTTTTATTCCCCATGTAATTAAGGCAAAAGTAGCTTGCTGCATCTCTGCCTCCTCAGTGTCATTGTGCCCTGGATTAAGTGCAAAACTGGTCAGCAGTGCCTGAAGGGAGGCAGCTCCTCAAAAGCAGGAACTCACAACTGGTGTGTTGGGTAAGGCATGGTGTTCAGGGAGGAGCTCCCCAGGAAGGGTGTTACTATTCTCTTGTACCTGATTTAGATCTAGGATCTAGATCTGTGACTTTCCAGGAATGTATCCTAAGAGGCAGGGAGCTTCTCTTAGGTGTGTGTGAGTATGGGACATGCTTTACACGCATCTGGCCAAATTGTTATGTTTTACATGGAACATTTGAAGATTTATTGAGACAGAGAGCAAGAAGGAGCATAATTCTGCTTGAGTGGGTAGAGGGGGAGTTTGTGTGTGCCTTTGCCAAGAGCTGGTTCCGGTGTTTTATATGCAGAGTAGCACGTGGCTTGTCAAGACTGGTGTTTCTGTGATGCACTGGAGCAGAACACGAGGTTCCTGAATCCTCTTATGCTGAGAACAGGACTGAGTAACAGAGAGAATCATTTTCAAGTTCAATGCCTAAATTTTTAGTAAGCCCCTTTCTTTTGATCTGGCCCAGAATATCTCTGTTCAATCTTAGTCTTCTGAACTGTTTTTATTCATGCCTCAGTGATGCATCCAGTGGGAATTTGCATGTTCATTTGGCTTGTTTTATGCAATAGTTTCTTCAGTGGTATCCTGGTACCTAATGGTGAATATGCAAACTTTCAAATACGAATTCCCATGTAACAGGATACTGGTATAATTCGGTCAGAGCCTTAATAAGCTGCATATCATATGTGATAACCTCAGAGGACCTTGGATCAGAGCATAGAAAGTTGTTGGGCTCACCTCTAAGTTTGAGTGAGAAGGTAAAGGTGAGAGATTACTGAGAAATGCTTTCCAGGTATACCACTCAGCCAAACCATTGTCTTTCCATAACCACTTTCCTTGATTCTCTGTTCATGGATTCTGATAGGTGGTAGAGTGGGAGGGAGACTTTGTAGCTGCAGAGGTCTCAGTTGGACTTCATGCCGATTCTCATTAGAGGAACACAGTTAAAACTGCAGTTCCTGATGAGTGAATAAAAAAGGCTTGCTCCCTCTAGGAGCTTTTAAAGGATTTTTTTGTTTTCTTGTTTCCCCACACACATGTTTTTGAAGGAAGCAGGAGGTAAAAATCTTTTTCAGCCTAAGTCAGCAGGCAAATACTGCATCTGCTGGAGGTAGCAAGTCTTCTGCATAATGAACCATTTTTATGTAATGCTGTGGAGGAAAAAAAAATTCTGTTTTAGAGCAGAGAGGGCTGGCATTGAGAAGACTGTTTCAGAGACTGCTAACCAATTCTGATGTTCCTCTCTTGCTGTAGTTCACATCCCTGCAGTGCTGTCCTGCTGGGCTTGCCCAGCTTCAGGTGTGGTTCAGGAGCTTGGACAAGCCCTTGGCAGCCCTGCTGAATGCTGAGTCATGGGGAAGAGATGGAGATACAAATAGTACTCAGATCTGTGCAGCACTGTTACATTATTGGCTGGAAACTAGAGACCCCCACAAATCACAAGCAAGTCAGGGTTGTTGGTCAAGATTGGTGATATAATTACGATGCGCATTTTCTGACAGATAGCTGCTTGAGTGAAGAGCTGAATTTGTGAGCTACCATGTGAGCTACCATGAAGCTACCTACCAAGCCTCTTAAACCACCCCCATCCCCCAAAAACTCCCATGTGTTTTTGGGGAATATGTGTCATTTATATGTAGACATTACATCATCCTTGTTTTGATGACTCCTTTCTTTGGAGTCTCTCACTCCCAGTGAAGACAGGTGACCTGGCAGGAGCAAATCCAATACACTGTGAACATGCAGTATAATTATCTTCTTGAAGTAGTTCTGGAGCATGCATGTGTGGGAGGAGGGGAGGCATATTAAGTAGTGAAGCTGCATGAAAATTTGCCAGTAGAACAGTTTTCTGTCAAAAAAAAAATGCTGTTTTAAACAGAATCAAAATGCTCCTCATGAGAATGTGTTTGTACTGCAGCTGGCAACTGTTCAGAGGATCTGGAGCCCTGCAGCCTTGTTTAATGATCAGATCCAGTTGGGAGAGATCAGACATGGATGTGTGGCAAGGTGGTGGTTGTTGTTATGTTTCAGCTGTAAAGAAAACTTCAGAATGCTTTGATTTCCCACAGTGCAGAGAAAGAGACTTGACCTACTCTGCCATTTCTTTATACAGCCCTTTCTTAAAAATTATCTCCTATCTCCAGTGCACATCATTAAAGAGCTGTACTATTGTATTTACTTCATGGAAGCCTGGGGCCCATGTCTCAGCTTATGCCAACTTCATTTAAGTCACTGATCTTGCACTAGGGATGCATTTGGCCCATGAGGTCTTAAAATAGCTGTGGAAATATTCACCGCATATTTATGTGGGACAGAGACCACACGGATTTCTCAGTTTGCAGTTTTCTAACGCTTGTGCACTGGAAAGCAAAAACACAGCAGTGAGGGAAGCCCATCCCCCAAACATACACAGTTGCTTTTTGGCTTGACAAAGTCACCTTGAACAGGATCCCTGCCCCTTTGTGAATTCAATTTTCCCAGGTTAGATTTAAATGTTATGCTAGTGAGTTTCTCTTTTCTTCCCTCCTGACACTGCTGGGAGCAATTTTTTTTTCTTCTCATTATCTCAACTTCTTTCCACCTCACAAACACCTTTTTTATAACTGTTTGAGCCTGTGTTTGGGCTTTCAAGCATCTGGTGCAAACTAAGTGTATTGCTACTGTTTGGCCCCTCCTGGTTTCAGTGGTATTGGGACCCTCTTATTTTCGTTTGCAAAATGGCCTGTATTTTGACACAGTGGGACTGTCTTAGGCAAACTCTCACCAGATTGTTCAAAAGTGGTCCTCATCAAGGAGACAAATTTTGGCTTCCCATTTTGGCTTCACTTCTCTTGTGGCAGTCAGACTAGTCACTAGTGCAATGGACAGAACAATGATGGCTTCAATTAAAGTCTTATACTTTTGTGGTGATTTGTCTTATTCCTTCAAAGACCTTCATTCTTTGCCTTCTGGATTGCTCTGGTATGTTGAAGACTATCCTCCAGCTGTTTAGTCTGGCAAAACATGAACATGGAAAATGCATTTCTTTAGTGTGACAGTGCATTTGTTTGACAGTTGAGCAGGTCCTTGTTCAGAAGAAGCTGCTCAACAACAGCAGTTTGTTGTCTCCTAAGTTGAAGAGACAGTTAATGGATTTTTAAAATATCCTGAGAGTATTTCTGATTCTGTTTAGTTAACAAATTCCTTGTGCTTGTTTGCTAGCCCTTGCCTTGCATCTTGTGTGTACAATCACCTTTCAGTCTCCCCCTGGCCTGGCACCTCTTCTGCTGGATGGTGGATTGGAGGGTATCTCTGCTGTGCCTCTGGTTCCCTGGTCAAGGTACTCACATAGCAGGAGGCAGAACTAATTTTGAAGTGCTCTATTAGCTGGACAGAACTTGGAGGTGTCAAAATTTTAGTCTGTTGACAGATGAAGCAAAAGCAAATTAGCAGAAGCTTTATCACTGTGCTTAGTCTTTTCTAGGCTGAGTACAGATAGCCAGGTATATATGTAGGAAAAAATATTTTGAAAAGTTCTTTCTGTTTCCTTAGAGGTGTTCTGCAGTCCATGAACAAAAATGGGAATCTTTCAGAGATGCTTTTCATGCTTGCCACAAATACTTGGCCATTTTCAGTGTATTAACCCAAAATTTTCAGGGACTAAATGCTCTTCTAGCAGGGATGTGAACTCCCATAGGAATGTTATGTCAAATCTGCCACCCAATTATCTATGTAACCTGCATTCTTCAGGCCTCACAGTTGTTTGGGGCTTTTTTTCTTTCTTAGTTAATGTTTTTTCTTAAAGGGAATTTTCTGTATTTCAGTCTGTGCACATTGCCTCTAGTCCTATCACTGGTCACCGCTGAGAAGAGCCTTGCTTAGTCTGCCTCGCTTCATTCCACCAGCCATTTATGCACATTGATTAGATCCCCTATGAGCCTTTTCTTCTCCAGGCTAAATAATCCCAGTGCATCCTTCTGCTTCTCTAGCCACTCTTTTCTGCATGTTAGTCATTCCCTTGGGTGAGGACATGCATTTGTGTGCCTGCATGTAGAGCTGTGTCAGGGAAGTGACCCGGGTTAGAAGTAACCAGTTACTTTATGCTGTGTGCTTTTAACCCAGAGTGAGGTCTGCTTGGCTGTTCCGTGAATGCTTATGGCAATGCAAGCAAACACCAGCAAAGACTGAGAATAAGTAGTGGGAGAATGGCAAGGTCTTTCTCCTTGTGGAAGCATCAGTTTTTACTGGCTTAAAGTGTTTATGACAGTCATCACCTGGGTGGACTGTGAACAGATGTGAAGGCCTAAGGGTAAAATCTTTGCTCTAGACTTACTAAGGCAATGGAGATAGTGTTTTACAGGGATTTTTGTCTGCTGTGAGAAAAAACATTTTTCTGTATTATTTCTTTAACCTTACCCCAACCGTTTGCTGCTCAGAAACTTTAACTGCATGAATTTCTGTGGATTTAGTACCTTACAACAGAGATCTGCTCCATGAAATCTCTTCTGCATTCCTTTGAGCCTATCTGTACCTCCATTGTATTTGAAAATGAATGTCACAGCTCAACTAGCTGTTGCATTAAGAATCACTTCCTTTAGGATATTGTGAACCTGATTCCTACTGCTTCCTCTCCCCTCCACACCCCACCCCACCCCATGTGAACCTCATGTCTTCTCTCAGCTGTCTTTTATTCTTCCCTGAATCATCTCTTAATCTTCTCCTCTGCCTTCATCTTTGGTACCTGCATACCATCCTGCTCCTGATTTGTCACCATTATACTGTGCACTCCTATTTTTCGGATATTCCTGTTGCATTAAATCCCATACTAATTGTCTTCTAACTCCAACCCCCTAATGTACAGCTTTGGATCTTTTGTTATAGCTCCGGATATCTTGTGTGGTCCTGTTCCACTGCTGTCTCATTTGGCTACAATCTAGTTTCTCATATATGACCCCTTTCTCTCCTTTGTCTCCTCCCACCACAATATTTTGGTCAGGGACTTAGTTGTAGTATTTGATTTTTTTTTTTTTTTAAGTTAGATCAAATTTACTTCTGTTCTTGCATTACTATGCAATATAATTTTCTGTTTGTCTTTCAACAAAAATCTTTGTCCACGGATTGGTCATTTTTCTCCTTTTGTATGGTAATATTAAGATCATCAGCTTTCTGCAAGTTAAAACTCTGCTGTGAGGGCATTTTTCTCCTCTATTTCATTTTATTTGAATCCCAGCTCAAATTTTTTTGTCTATTGATCTTGTTTTTATCTTTGTGGATATGCTTAATAATGCTTATTCTTAAATACAGGTTCTTGCGCCCTCTGCCTCTTCTTTTGCTAGATAATTAACATGACTGAAGTACTTTGTTTTTGCAACAAAGTCTGGCAACTCACTTCAAGCTGCTTTTTCCACTCATTGAGCCATTGGTAGGAGACTGCCTGTGTAGTTTGTTACTTTCTTCCTTCAGATCCTTCCCTTTGCTGCTACAAAATGTCCATTGCAATAATATCTGTGAAGGGCTGCTGTGTGTTCATCTTATCTGTATGATGTTGTAGGGGTTTGGATGATTCACTGCTCAGTGCTATACTTTGTATTTCATAGAATTGTGAGTGTGATTGTCTGATAGTTGTCATTTATGAGACAGTCGCTTCTGACGTTTCTGACATTTTTGACTGTGCCTTATTGGTAGGTGAAAAATTAAATCTTCCAAAATACAGAAGACCTCAGTGAGTTTTGCTTTGGATTTTCATGCGCAATTTGTTTATTTGGGTCATTATGGCTCTTAGAAAGTACTGGGGAATCCTGTTCATTTTGGCGGGTGTTCTGGGGATCTTTCTCCCATTGTATTAAATGTATCTTCACCTTACTTTACCTGTGTAGAATTGAGCCCTTTTGTGCCAATGGAATAACTGGGTTCTTTGTAGTGGGGAGAAGGGCTTGGGATGAACAATTCTCTATTTTAAGATAAGTTGCAATTTCCTATGTCTCTCTCTCAAGGAATCCTCAATGCAAATTTAAGCAAAACAGCTAGAGCTGGATGATGTAAATCTCACCTCACATCTACTATAGGGTTGTTTGTGTCAATACAAGACTGGAATTTCTGGTCAGTATTTCTGTGGTACCTCATATTAGCATTTCCTTGAAGTGTATGTTGCTCATATAATTTGTGTCTGCCTCCCTGGAGAGTTTAGTTTTGCTGTAATGGAGGGGCTGAATGTCATGATGTTCAGTGGAAGGTGTCACAAGCGGTAATGGTTGATTCATAATTGCCTGCACATAACTTCTGGAAAGTGCAAAGAGTAATCACATATCCAGACAATAATTCTGTCGATAAGTGATGAAAACTCAGGTGTTGGACTCCCTGCCAGTGGAGGAATTTTCAAGGCTTTTGATGTGGAGACTTTCTCCTATGAAATCAGGTGCTTACAGGGTTCAAGACTTTCAGCGTGTGTAGGTTGGAGTTGTACTGCTGGAAAGCTGAAATTTTTTTCCTTGACCCTGTGACTACAGATACTGCAAACATTAGGAAAAAACTTGGTTTTTATTAAATTACCAAAAGTGCTGCTCTCACTAGAAGGTGGTTGGATTTGGGGGTCTTTCTGCCCAGCTGGAAAAAAACTCTGCAAGTTTGAGGTAGCAAGAACCGGCAGTTTTTTGTATTGACTGGGCGTTGTTTTGACTTGGCTATGCTTCACTTTTTCCCTTATATTTTCCTAAGCCTTGTTATATGGCCTTTTAGATGTTGTTTATCTTACAAAAGTGAATGTTACTCGCTTGAAAAGAAAAATCCTTTCATCTTCTCTGGGGGTTAATCAAGGGAGAAACTTTCTACTCCATGAAAGCAGGGTGAGACTGTCTCTGTTCTGAAATATTAGATAATCAAAAGGAAATAATACTCTGTGATGATACCTCAGGGAAGATTTAATTAAGGAAATGAAATTGCATTAAGAGTGACCTATTGTGGACTGCCAAAAAGCCAACAGATGAGGGAGACATTTGTTAGCAATGTGTGCCCATTGGTAAGAGCTTGTGCAATGTACCAAGCCTCTTGTGAGATATGAAACACAACAAAGTGTCTGAAAGCAGTGTTTAACTATCTGATTGATGGAGGTCAGCACTGCAGGGGGCACATCGAGTCTGTGAAGTGACCCCCTGGTTCTGGGGATCAGGGCTGGTCGAGGCATGTGGTCAAATGTGCCTCTGCTTCTTCGTACTAAAGAGTTGCCTATAGTTCAGAGATACCACTTCCAACCTTCACTGACTAAAAGGGAGCATGGCATCAGCCATGCCAGCCTCCTGTGGAGTTGTACCTGGAGCATTGCGGGTTAGTTCATGAGGCTTCTGCAGATTTGTGTTGCATTAACCACATTAATCAATGTGGTTAATTTTTTGTGCATGCTGGCCACAAGCAGTTTGGCACTGGCTGAACCCTGGAGATGGAAGGGCAGTGAAATCATTGGGGGAAGGTTAGCTGAGGGGTGGAGGCATACGTGGGAAGGCAAATTTTAAGGAAGCAGGAAAAGGTCTGTTTCTTGGGCCGGGTCTAGTAGAGGCATGAAAAGGAAGTGGCTCACTTCTTCCCTTGGTGTGACCAGTTTTGTAGCGCTCAGAGCTGTGCATTGGGAAGACTGCATCCATGTTCTGCTCTTGCCTCTACAGATGAGGATTGTCTCTGGATTCACAGATGAGGATTGAATTGGGAAACTGGCAATCCAAATGAACTGAAGAGGAGGGAACACAGGGAATTTAACACTTGATCCTTTACTCCCCTAGGCAATGCTTTTGAAATACATTTGACTCATGGGGTCTTGAACAAACCAGGGACTGACATTTAGCAAGTAAAGGCTGCAAGGATGGGTCTGATGTCTGTTATAACACATGCGATTTTGTAAGTCAGCAGTCATCCCTCTGCCAGGGCTGAGTGGTTTCTCCTTTGCCCTGTGCACTGTTTGAATCCCCAGAGGTCTCTCTCAGCCTGCCCTCTGGCAATTACAGAGGCATTCCCTTCCTCTCACCATTAGCGTAATGGCTTGTGAGAACATCACTTATCCCTTTGCTCTTGAGTGACTACTGCTTCCATAATCTCTTTTGCATTAAACTAATGGATCACTTGTGTATGCAATTTTTCTCCCCCTCCTCATATGGTGAGGAGAGTACCTGTCATTGCTTTTATCCCATTTGTCATTTATTGCAGATGAAAATACAAAAAGAATTTGACAAGAAATTGGAGCAACTGTCATATCTTGTTGTGTCTTACTAAAAGTATGCAAATAATAGAAAGTGCCAGCTGAAAAAAGTACATTGCCACATTCAATTGTTCTATTGCTGTGTGTAATTCTTCAGTTGCAAGAAAGCAGATTCTCATCACAAGCAGTCATTTTACCTGTCTTTTTTTGGTTTATCAGTTAGAAGTGATGTTTAAAGTAGCTTCTTAATAAAATGGAATAGTGACCATTTCCAAGCCATCCCTTATGGAAGAGGAAGAAAAATTTTGCTTACAGATACAGTACCTCTCCCACTGTCTTTTACTCCAAAGTAACAGCGATTTTAAAGAGTTGCTTCATTTTCCTTGCATTTACAATACACCTGTTCTGCTCTCTTAATTGTAAGGAAGTTTTTCATAATGACTAAGCTGACTCTTGCTATGGTGTAATTAGTCCCACCCACTGTGGGCACAAGGCAAAAATATTCCTTCTTCTTCACAGAAGCATCTTAAATACAGAATGGTGTCACTTGCACTGTCCTTCCCACTCCATCTTCTATCTGTTTTCCACATCTTTACTAGCCAGACCCAGTTATATGTGTATCTTTTGTGTTTTGCTGAATTTTGCTCTTTCCTGTGGCTCTTTGGATCTGCTCCAGTTGGCTCATTTGTTTCTTCAAATGCAGCACCCGGGTGAGGATGTAGTACTGCAGCTGAAGCTCTGCTGATGCTCAGTAGAGTGGAAGGACAAGTCCATGTGTTCTGTGGGGCACAGTCACGTTTATGTGCTCGAGCCTGCTTGTTTGCCTTGTGCTCAATAGCTTGACTCTGACTCCTGCTTAGATTGTCATCCCCTCTTGCCGATGGATTCTCTCTGAGTGCTCTTACCTGGTGTGCTGGTTTTGGCTGGGGTGGAGTTAATTTTTTTTCATAGTAGCTGGTGTGGGGCTGTATTTTGGATTTGTGGTGAAAAGAGGGTTTATAATACAGAGATGTTTCTGTTACTGCTGGGCAGGTCCTGCACAGCCTCAGGGCCTTTCCTGCTTCTTGTGGAACCCCTGCCATGAGGATGCTGAATGTGCATGAGGGTTTGGAAAGGGAAACAGCCAGGACAGCTGACCCCAACTGAGCACAGGAATATCCCATACTATATGGCATCATGCTCAGCATGTAAAGCTGGGGAAAGAAGAAAGAAAGGGTGAACTTTTCAGTGTCATGACATTTGTCTTCCTGAGTAACTGTTCCACCAGATGGGGCAGGCCTTGCTCTCCTGGAGGTTGTTGAACACCAGCATGCCCATGGGAAACAGTGAATTAATTTATTTGCTCTGCTTGTGAGTGCAGCTTCTGCTTTCTCTGTTAAACTTGTCTTTATTTCAACCCATGAGTGTTCTAGCTTTTACTCCTCTGATTCTCTCCCTGGTCCCACTGAGGGGGGAGTGACTGAGTGGCTGCACAGGGCTTGCACAGTGGGGTTAAATCATAACACCTGGCTCCAAGTTCTCCTTACTGTATTCATGCAGTGTGTACAGCTGTGTTTCTTTCCTGGTTTTTCCAATATTTCCACTTTGCCCCAATAATACTGGATTTGAATCCTGTCCCTCACACTTCTGGTCTTTCTTCCACTTGGTTTACAGATTTAATAAGTTGATTCTTTCTTGTGATCCACTTAGAGATGTAGCAAGACTAGCACATGGAATTCATCCAGTATGTACCAATCAGTCATATAGAACCAATGATAACTGCTGAATCCAGCCTGAATGGACTTTATCTGTCATATTTTCCAAACTTTCTTTAAAAAATGTTTAAAAAAGAATTTTTAAAAAATATGAAAGTATATAAAAAACTTTAAATATGATCAAGATATAAAGTATTTATACTTTTTCCTGACCCCAAAAACTGTTACTTTGCTGCAGAAGAAAATTAAATTAGTTTGAGGTATTTTTCTTGATGAATCTGTTTCTTGTTACTTCCTGTAACCATTATCTTGATGCTGTTTTTGGATTTGTCCCACTCCAAGCGCTCTTGAAGTATTCGCATCAGAGTAAATGCCTGCAAGAGGGATTGTAGTCCAGACTTATTCTTCTTTGTCTAGACTTTGCAGCCTCTGAGGCAGGCTGCATGAGTTCAATGTCAAGGGAATAAAAATATCAGTTGTGGGGTTTTTTTTCCCTCTCCCTGGGGACTGTTGCAAGATCCAGAAAGTTAATAAACTGGCCAGGTGCACAGTGTGCCAGCTGGTCCTAGGATCTGTACAGCAGTTGCCAGCTAGAAAGAGTATTTGGTATTGTTACCTATTATTTAGATTGCACCCAAGTAGAAGAAACTCCAGATGAACAGGATCTCCTTTTCCCCTGATACCTTATGCATTTGTAGCCAAATAACAGAATCACTGGAGGTCATCTATGCCAACCTTCCTGTCTAGGCAGGGTCCCCTAGAGCTTGTTACTCTGGATTGTGTCCAGACAGCTGTTAAGTATCTCCAGGGAAGGGGACTCCACAACCTCACTGGGCAATCTGTTCCAGTGCTCACTCACTCACACTGTGAAGTTCTTACTTGTGTTCAGGTGGAATTTCCTGTGCATCAGTTTCTGCCCATTTTCTCTTGCCCTGTTGCTTGGCCAGAAGTGTCTGGCCCCATTCTTCTTGGCACTCTCCCTTCAGATACTTACAGACATTGATAAGTTCCCCTCACAGTTGTCTCTTCTCAAGGCTTAAACAAGCTCAGCTTCCTCAACCTATCCTCAAAAGTGAAGGAGCCTTTCCTCAAATGCATGAGACAGAAAGAAAGTGGAATCTGATATACAGCATAAACTTTGATTGATTAATGATATGGTTAAAATGAACTTACCATAGATTTATGTTCTTTTTTTTTCTCATATTGTATTGGGGGCAGGGAACTTTTAGGGATGAGAAGTCTAGGTAACTGTTTATAGTGAGAAAGCAGATGCGTGAGAAAGAAACAGGATTTAAGCTGTAGCATCTCAGTGAATCATGTTGTCTAAGTACAGATGTTTTCCAGGGCTTCAGCCTATCCCAGCCATCAGTGGATGTTAGATCCCAGTTGTTTTCAGAGAGCAGGAGCAGTGTAAGATATTAATCCATTTTCAAGGTGTATTTTAAAAAGATTTTTTTTGGGCTGAATCGATGAGCCTTAAAATTTATTCGCATCTAAAATATACTTTATTTACTGAATGTCATTCCATCTAAAAGATGTTATTTACTAAAAGTTATTTTATCACTGTGTAGTTGTGGAAGGCTTCCACCAGTCCTCCTCTTTGTTTTATATAGTGCAACTAACTTCGCTCTGTATTCCATTTATTTTTTGCTGGCACTCTTAAAATAGTGTTACATGCCTCACAACTTGATTTGTCAGATATGGGGCAGGTTTTCTGCCTGCATGCTAACATGAAGTATAGAAGTCTTGATTAAATATCTAGTTTTGTGAAAAGCACATTGAAATACCTTTTGTGTATAAGAAAACATGTGATGGTCTTAAGATTTTAGAGAAGGGTGTCCTGTGTGGAGGTGTAGCAGCGAGGGTTTCAGGAATTTTTGTATCTGTAATGTTTTTCTCAGAAAAATCCTTTGGACTGATGGTTCTGGAAAGTTTTCCTTGCTGTAAAACTTTCATCAATAATTTATAGTTTTTTGGTTTTGATTTTTCCTGGAGTCCATCAGCCTGGGGAAGAAGACATGCTTTTTCATGTTTTTAGTGCTTATTTCCCCTTCTTTCACGGAAAATGACTGGTTGAATTTTAAATTTGTAGTCTTTGTTTGTACTCAAAATGCTTTTATATAATACCAAAATAATTTTTCTCACGTGTTACAAGATCTGCAAATCTTCAGTGCTTGGTGCAGTGCTATCAAGTGTGGAGAACTGTTATAATTTGGAGATGCAATATATCTTGCATAAAACATAATAGATATTTTATTTTATATTATCTAGTATTAACTCATGAAGGCATTGCTCTTCATGATGGGTCTTTGAACATTAATTTATATGTTTCCTTATTCTGACATTTTATTATCAGTAATTCAAATAGTTTCATGAGTCAGGCAAACTTACTTTGATCTGGCAAAGATTTAGACATAGCTTTAATTTTAAAGCAGGGTGACTGTGCACATGGATTAGAAAAACTCTGCTTGAAATTTGTTTGAATGGGCTAAAGCAGTGTTTGTGTCAATTGGGTTTTGCTCGGGGAGCCTAAGTGCTTAGGATTTGGCTATTGGGAGGATTTGAGATACCTCATAACCTTAACGTAATTTACTGGTGACTTTTAGTTATAGCTTCTCCTTCTTTTCATTTAAAGAATACAGGAAAAATAAGAATTGGAGTTTTAAAGTGTATGGAAATGAATACAAGATTTTGTATCTACCATTCACTTTAAAAAGATGTCTAGATGATTTTTTTTAGTTATTTTTTTAGAATGAAAATCCTTAATCTCTTCTAGGTCTTAATCTGACTTAATCTGACTGTGTATGTATGTCCTAATCACTGATTAATTAATTTATTTAATAAACATGCATTATGTTTATTAAAACATATGCATTTTATGCAGCTTTTGCAGTTACTAGTTTTTTCCTTCCTTCTGTACTTCTTGAAATTACTTGACTTGGAAAAATTCTTGAGCAAAGTTTTTTTGGTATCTAGATAGTTTAAAAATGAATCCAGGATTTTGCATATATGCTGTTCATCACTTTGAAGCCCTGAGCTATGCAGGTTCTGACGACATTGTTAAAAGTGGCATCTTGGAAATCATTGTGTGAATTATTAGTTAATGTTGATGGTTTAAAAGTGACCTCGATTTTTGTCACTTCTCCTGTTAGGTTTGCTAGTATTTCAAAACATTTGGTTTTTCAAGGAAGGATTTCTCCTCCTTGCCTTCTCTTCCTCTTTTCTTGAGTCTGCAGTGAAGATGTGAAGCTGGATTTGACATGATCTCCATGGCAGCACACATTAGTTTCCATGGCAACACATTTCACAAACAGCTCTACAACTTTACTACAGTGTCAAACAAAAGGAGAAGCCCGACTGTTGGAGCAGGCTGTGATCGAGGTTAAAATTAAAAAGAGGGGGAAGGGAGGAAAGACTGGAAGAGGCTGGGTGAGATAATGACTTCTTCCAATTTGTCCTTTTAAAGCTTTTGCTCCAGGGTAGTCACGTCATTTAAAATAACCCCCGAAATTCTCCAGTCTATAATTACCCTGCTATCCAGCTGCATTCCTGCACATGAGTAGGTAAGGGATGGGCTGTCAGAAGTCTTTTGTCCCAAGATACTTCTTTAGCCTGGTTTCAGGAGGAAATGAGGCTTACAGATTACAATCCTCTGATCCAGTTGTCTCTTTGTTTCTCTTCCATTGGTACCTCATAGCTTTTGACCCCATTGATCAGCTTATTTGAATCTGACAGAGGGGTCAAAGTTGAGGACGTAATTAAGTTCCTCTAGATGTTGACAAAAGCTGCTCCCTGGAAGGAGGCTCTGTGCTCTGAGCGTTGGAGAATTACAGGCATCTAAGCTAGATGGATATAATAAACAATGTATAATGAGTCTTTTCGATGGTATGAAGTCAGGAACATGTTTAAGCACATATTAATTGTCTCTTTTTTTCATGAGATGCTTTTCTAAACCTCAGAGACAGGATACTATGAGAGGCTGATTCTCTTACCACCAGTTAAGGTCACTTCTCTTTCAAAGTAACAGTACTGGGAAGGCAGGAGGGGAAATATGGAAGGACTGCAAGGTGAGAAGCAGATTGCAGTTTTACTTTTATTTCAGACTGAATATAATTAATTCTTCAGGTTTGCACAATGCAGGCAATAGTCTTGAAATGTGAAAATAGAAGCTTAAGTTGAGTGTCAGGGGACTTGTACTAAGAGAGTCTGGGAGTGTGGGCAAGGAAATATTGGTATACTCAGGGGTCTGTTCCACTGTTTGGGCGGTGCACATCTCCCCTTCCTGAGAGATGCAGTTCCATGTGCATAGGAGCGATTCCATTTGTGTCATTGGAAAGGTCGTGGTGTTTAGTAGAATTGATTTCTGATCTGTGTGATTAATTAAAAAAAATGCAAATGCAGCTTAAAATCATCATCAATTTATATATTAAAATATATTAATATATTTTGATCCTGGTTTAGAAATGCAAGGCTACCACATTATTCTTGTCACTTCAGTGGTTCAAACTTAGCATGGTGTGCTATCATGAATGTGAGCTTTTATGGGAAGATGGAGTTTTTAATTTAAAAACATTATAGATGTGGCTATACAGGACCAAATGCACGAGGGAATTCATAAGTATCAAAGATATCTTTTGATTAAAAGGCATACACAGCTCCAGTGAGCCCTAGAAGGCTGGATCTTTTAACACCTTACTGTTCAAAGTCGACTTACCCACTGCAGACCTCTGCTTACCAAACAAAATATTCAAGTATTTTCCTTTCAGAAGGAAAGGAAAACAGTTGTCTCACAGAATTGGTTTTTTTTCTGCTAACTCTTTGAAATTATCCTGGTGGAAATTGTCTGTTGAGCAGAGTTGAATGAAATTGTCAAAGATGTACATAATAATGACTTATTACCTACTTTTCAATTTTAGCTGATGACTATTGTTTTAAAAAGAGGAGTTTTTAAAGATCTTGGTTTCCATAAATCTCTGCAGAATCTAGTTCTTAGGGGTCTTTGTGTTTCGAAAGTTATAATCCTTTTTAAGCTTCTTGTGAAACAAAAATGCATGCAAAGACTACCCATATTAAAAGGCTTTCTTACAGCACTTTTAGCTGTATAACCAGCCTATCCTATACTTCTGTTTTTGATTAAAAGTAATGCTTGTGATAAACCACTAACCTTCTAAAATACCAGTATTGATTTTTTTTTTTTTTTGGTAGCTCATGTGCCATCTCAAAACATTTGGGAGTGTTGATTGGAGGATTCAGACAACCTTTCGTATTTTTATTGTGCCCTGCTTAGACATTCCAGGGGGCTTAGTCCTTTCCACACTGAACCCAGAGGATCCATCTTTGGTTGATTTCTACTTAGTTTTCTGCCTTCTTCCTGCCCTTAAGATTTGCCATACCCAGTCAGTGGTTCTCAAACTTCAATTAGATGTGCAGCAGTGGTCAAGGCCATCCATCCATCTAAAGAATCTTAGCTGCTTTCCTGTCCCAGTGAAGAGCAGTTTCTCCAGTTGTTGTCTTTCATGCTTTTAAGCCCCTATTCAGAGATCTCTGATGCAGACAAAGTTCAGCAAGGCTGGACAACCTAGGCTCACATCTGGTGGGTTTTTTGTATGTTTGACCAGGAGGGGATGGATGTGGAAGGTTTGCCAGTATTACGACTTCAACAAGTATTCGCAATACCTTTCTATAAATTGTGGTAATGTGTTTCTTTCCTCTGGTTTTCTTTAGAGTGTTAAAATTGCAATGTGGGCTCACTGTTGAAAAGAACTACCAACATATCCATCTGAATGAAGACTGTGGTTATAAAAATAAACTTGTTTGATTGAGCTTTCATGTATGAAGAGATTTGCAAATGTAAAAATGCAATATAAAGGGAATGGATTTTGAATAATTCCTTAATCTGGTTTTCAGTGGTCAGGTTGTTCAGCTGCATTTTTTGTCTTGTCTCTAATCACTTTCATATTAAAGATTAATTGCATATCATAGAGAATCCTTGATTAAGCCAATGAAAAGTGAGAGCATAGATCTGTTCATTAGAAGCAGCGTGATGAATAATAATGAGCAACTGCCAGGCTTCCTTGTCTGGCTTACAATAGACACATAGAGGACATGTATTTCTGTGATGCTCCATTTGCTGTTATTAAACAAAAATAATTTACAATTTTACAAAGAAGCTTTTTTATTAACAAAACAGAATAAATTACTCTGCTCTATACACCTTCTGGGGTGTAAGTTTAACAGGAAAAGGAGTTAATAATTTCTAAGCACGTTTTGCATCTTAGTCCAGGAGAATCCAGCAAGGTGATTTATGGAGGTGTTTTTATTTTAGACCTTGTCATTTTGACTAGAACTTTCTCTTTAGCCGTGTGCCTCTTTGCAATGTTTGGGTATTTTTTGTCCTGAGTTCCAGGATACTGCATGTGATCCACGTACCACATCTGTAAAGCTGCAGAATTTACTTCCCTTTACACAGGAACATAAATTTACCCCCAAGTGATCAAATGTGTTATTCAAGAGTTGTCTCTGCAGGCTGCTGTAGATAAGGAATGTCATAAGAATGGGATGTAATAAGGGTAGTGGCAGGACATATGGCAACAGTGTGGACTACACATGCCAATATTAAATTAGAGTCACTTTGTAAAGCTAAATGAAGCAGTTTGAGAACGAGATTTGTGAGGCACAATGATCATCAAAGTCACACCTTTGATTGTAACAAGCACTAGTACTGCAGCTGTTATGATTCCCATTCATGAGCAACTTGTGGCTTTTTTTACTTGGAGAGAATGATTTCTTTCCACTAGTCCACTGAATGAATATGTCCTCAACCTGTGAGCAAGTGTCAAGAGGCTGTAGTCATACACAGTATTGTTCATTACCAGTAGCAGTGATTCTGACACAACTTGGAAATAGATGACTGTCAAACCTGAATTTGTCATGGACCATTTTTGATTCTTCTCAAATTGTTAAGAGAAAACTTCATTAGACTATGAGTGAATTAAGCCAGTCTCATCCTCCTGCTGCTAGTCACTGTAGAAGTGCACTTTGGGGACCACTAGCAAAGTGTCATCCTAATCTTGAATGAGCTATGAAATAAAAGGTTTGGCTTTTCTATTCCAGTCGGTTTGATCTTTTCCTGCCTAAGGCTTAGAGTTTCAATAAGTAGAACAGAAATGTCTGATGCTGAAAAGACAGCTGTGTTACTCCTCCTACAAAGGCCTGCAGCATGGGAAGTCCCATCCCAAGATTCATCTGATGCCGATTCTGCACATCTTCCTAAGTATGAGCCCGACACCCAGTTGTTTCGAGTATGTTGTAGGAAGGATAACTGGTTATGTGTTACAATACACCATGGTGGTCAAGTGCTAAGAAAAATTCTTGGAGTTGGAATACTTCACTTATACATTAGGTGGGCAGCAAAGCTGAATTTCTGATTGAGAAGGTAAATTATCCCTAGGGAATAAGTAACAACTGCCAAGGCATTTCCAGACCTCTGGAAACAGAGGTGTCTCATGATTGAAAGATGTGATCACTAGTGATGAGACAATGCACTTTTATTCGTTGGTTCTCCAAAAGCAATTAGAATAAACTGGTTATTGAGTAATCTATGTTAACTTACCTTCTTTTGCTATCATTGGACTTTACAAATCCCTTTTTAACACTTATTTTTCTGCTTCTTCTTTCTTCCTTTTTGAACTAACACGAGTAGTTACACCAAAGGGAATAGCTAACCTATTTAACTTGAATTTCTCATGAAGCTTCATAGTCTCATGGAGACAGCATATTCTAATCTCCTTCATCTTCCAGAATGTGTGCACTATATTGAAAAATTATGGAAAATAAACCTCAGTCTTGGTAAAAACTTAAATACAGATGTTGGCAATAAAAACTTTCCAACTTAATTTATCTCTACTGAAACCAAATTGAACTCTGTGTATGACACAGGAAAAGTTGGTACAGGCCTTATTTGTGTGTGTGTGTGTATTTAATTGAACTGTGTGATTTTACATTTAAATTTTTGTGATATAGACCAAAGGGATCGCTTGAATTTCGAAGTTTACTTCCTTTTTTATTCACAAACAGTCGTGAGTCCCAAAACACATTGGATCTACTTCATCTGCTTTCTGAGGGTTTCTGAAGTAGATACTGTGATTGCCACTTCACAATTTTTTTTGCCAATATACCCTTAAAGGTAATGTTGTTTTTAACCAATGATGGAATCTCTGAACAGTGTTATCATCTAGAGAAAGTTTTAAAAGTATGGAAAGATACAATGTTGAGAGATGAGAGAAACACATGGTTTAACTAACAGCAAGGGAATTCAGTTGGTGATGAAAGTTTAGTGCACTGTATTGTCACAGCAGGGACTGGTTTGTGAAGATACAAGAGTTAGGTTTTATGTGACTCTTCCAGGTGCTGTTGGCAGTGTGATCACAGTGTCATACTTGGTGCCTGTCTGGGGGAATGGCACATGTTCAGGTAGTGAAATTGTTCAAAATCCTGTCTACCACAGCAGATACAGGTCTGGTGGTACGGAGCAGTGAAAAGTGCAGTTTTGTAGCTGGAGGTGGTGGTATATTTCATTTATGTCCTACTGCTGTGGGGTTTTGGGTGGGCTCTATGCCCCTAAGTTAACTAAAAAGATAAAAAAAACCCTCAAGTAACTAAATCCCAGCAATCAATCCTGAAAGGTGATATATCAGTGTAAAAGGAGTTAATGGTGCAGGAGCTTACTTGGGTGTTACAGGGGTTTGAGTTGTTCAAACTCCATTTACTGTGGTATGAGAAGAATTGCAGAGGTATAGCTACTGTGTATATTCCATACTGGTTTCATCTCAGGAACTCAAGGAATTAGATACATTTATTTTTTTACCCGTCTGTTTCCATTTTACTGTGGAAAAAATATGTAAATGAGGCTTTGATGGGTGGACCTCTTCTGGTGCACCACTTGACAGAACATATAATTCTGCGAAGGTTGAATTTTACACAGCTAATTGTTTGAGAAGGGATGAATAGGCTTGGGAAGAGGTGGGAAAGGACTGGATAGCCCTTCTTAATGTGGGTTTTCTGCTGTCTTCAGAAAATGAGCAAAAATCATCTGCATGGTAGAGACTGTTTCAGCTGCTGTTCCTTGCTGTAACTTTGTGCAGTGCTGCTCGTGCTCTTTAATGTTATTTTCCACTCATGTTCTTGCCTTTTCTGTTTCCCTGGGTAAGGCTTTGGGCAGGTTCTGAAGCAGAGTTTCTGATCATGAACTGAAATTTGCCACAGAAAATTGGGAGGATATGAGTAGTTTTCTGACTTCTTGTCCTTTGCAGGGAGCCTGGGGCAGTGCTCCAGTCATCCTTAAATGAACTCTGGACACTTTCCCCCCATTCTTCAGGGAAAACACGTTTAACGTTAACCAATTGAACTGGATTTATTATTGTTTGTACAGCTTAGAACCCATATTCTATTTGCCTTGACTTGCCCATGATATTAGGGTAGAGTGAAGCATTATTGAAGCATCTACTATTTATCTTCTTCTTTCCTTTGGACCAGCCCAGAACATGCAGCTTGTTTTGTTTTGTTCAGGCTACCCACATCTAATGAAAATCTGAAATCATTCTACCTTTTAGCGTTTGATAGTGTTTTCTTTTATAGCCACAGGAATCATAATGAGAGCTTTTTTCTATGACTGAAAACTGAGTTTTCACTGGTACATGCAACAACATGGCCAGAGCAAGAGGACAGTCCTCTCTGGAGGGCACCAGCCATGACTCTCTTCACCCACTTGTACAGATTCTCATTCTATTCACTCAAAAAATGTGTAAGAGACCACTTAAAACTTAAAGAGAGATGAGATATAATAATAGATATGGAGGCAGAATGAGGGAGATTAGCATGGTTGTATAGGTTATCTGCATGCAATCATTAATTTAGGAATAAAGATCTGGAATTTTCATTTCAGTTTATTTTTCAGAATTGTGTAGCTCTTAACATATATTCCTCAAGGAGATTTCTGGAGGGCAGGGGGAATACTGCCATTTCTGACCTGCTTTAGTTTGCTTCATCCAGGTCAAAACATTTTTACCTCAGCCTTAAGCAGAGTCTGTTTTCTTGTGTATGTCTCTTGGGCATATTGCTTATATGGTACCCTATGGGGAACAGCAAATAGAAACCTTTTGCATTTAAGGAAATCAACAAATCCAGAAACTTTGATTAGTTAGTTGTAAAAGAGCTTACTGATGTGTTGTGCAAGCCGCTAATACAAGTTTTATTATATATCAGAGCCCTGGAGAAGTTCAGAAAAACTACAGAGGGGATCTGTTTTGTAGATATTGAAGGAGGAATGGTACAACCCAGCCACTTGTTTGTTCATTACCCTATTTAGTCTGCCAAGCAGAAATTATGGGATGCGATTTATACATTCTAAGGAAGGGTAGCGTAAGGAAATCTAACCCATCTGGGATTTGATGCATACAAAAAAAAAATCTGTCAAATTGGGCTTTTTTTTTTTGTTTGATATAAAGAAAAGTTATGCAATTGATTTAATACACCAAGACTACTGTAAGGCATTTCTCTTACTGCTGTATAACATTTTGATTGAGACAATGGGTTGATACAGAATCAATGTGACACATTAAATACATACAAACCATATAACTGAGGTCTCCAAATGTAATGGTAAATAGGAAAAACACTGCTGACATAAAGGCTTCCACTTCATTCTGCGTTGCATCTTCTTCTTGTACCCATGGGGCAGGAAAGTTTTAGAAATAATTTAGAGGAGGAGGAGGAGTTCACAGGGGGACAAATGACCAGGAAATGCTGGACCCTTTTAAGGTGTTGATACACTTACCTTATCAAAGAGAACTGGAGTCATGACTTGATAATTGTCTCAATATATACAGAGGAAATAGAAATTTGATATCTGAAGCAAAGGCAGAACACACTAAAGACAGATTGTAACAGGTATTTTCATTTATCCTGTAAGTAACAATTTAAATAATTCCTCAAATTTTGCATGGCTTTTGCCACATCTAAAATTTTAATCCTTCTGTATGTTTTTCTAAAATATACACTCAGGAAGGAGTACAGAAATTGATTTCAAAAAAACTCCTTGTCTTCCCTTTTTCCTGAACAACTTCCCAATAGATCACAGGTTCTCCCTGCATGCTGAGTCCAGTGAGATGTAAAGTGGCTGGGAACATCAACCCTTTGGGGGAGAATAAGGTCAGGAGATGCTATTGGGAGGCTTTGTGGCGCTGAATGTGGCCTTGGGGCCAGCCTAGACCCAGTTCAATTTAATGTCAAACGAGTTCAAATTAAGACTTTGCTATTTAGTCCATAATGCTAAGGCATTCAGCTGGGGAATAGTGGAATACTTACCATCTAAACCAGTATTTTCTAAATGCTTTATTCTCTTAAAAATGCTGATATTTTGAGGTTTTGCCCTAATTAGAGATGAAAGCAAATGACAAAACTGAGATATTCTGAGGAGTGGTAGTCCTGTGTGTTATTCATTCTTACAGAAAAATTCACCTTAACAGCTAGAATCGCTCTTTTATAATTCTAGTTGAGCTTCCATGTGTGTTTAAATTTTATACTTCAGTCATGCTACTTAAAAATTCAAGCATATACTTAATCACAATACTGAATTGGGCTTGATTTCAGAAAACAAGCTGCTACCCTGTTTATGCATATGCAAGTCTGATGAGGAGCAGCTGAGGGAGCTGGAGTTGGTTAGCCTGGAGAAAAGGCAGCTCAGGGGAGAGCTTACCACTCCCTACAACTACCTGCAAAGAGAGAAGGGCGGATGTGGTGTCAGTATCTTTTCCCAAGTAATAAGTGACAGGGTGAGAGAAAATGGCCTCAAGATGTGCCAGGAGGGGTTTTGATGGGATATCAGGAAAAAAATTTTCACTGAAAGTGTGGTCAAGCGCTGGAGCAGGCTGCCCAGGGAAATGGTGGACCTGCCATCCCAGGAGGTATTTAAAAGTTGTGTAGATATGGCACTTAGGAAAATAATTTAGTGGTGAACTTGACAGCGCTGAGTGAGTGTTTCGACTTCGTGATAAATGAATGTGATTTGTGCTAACAATTGTAACTATATTGATATTTTAGAAAATATTTGTTAAAAAGTAATAGAGGAAAAGGATATGTAATTAGTATCACAAAACAGGTGTTTTCAGATGTTAATGAGAAAATAGGATGCAGGATGTATTTTGAGATAAGTAAAATCCCCAAACAAACTAGGCCTTGGGATAATTAGAGAATCAGCCTTGAAATGGACAAAACTGGGATGATTCCAGGTATCTATGAAAGAATAAGGCTTATTTTTTGGAATGCTGGCTTCTATAACCCAAGACTTGCGGCGCATGTGCAACCTGTGGGGTTGTTCAAAGGACAGTGATGATGAGGAGAAACCTTTGTCAGAAGTGACCACCATAGAGCCAGAAGACCCCTTAGAAACAAGCAGAGCGTGCACTGTGCGATATAGTGACATAGATTTCAAGAATCAAAAACAGGAGGAGATTTATGGGAAAATATTGATGAATATGTATTAGCATACAGTGTATAAGCTGTGTTTGGATAGTTTTGCCTTTTGTATGTGAGGCAGTGTGGGAAGCCCTCCTCGTACCCTGATCAATCGGTTTTGCTTATGCTTTACCCAAACCACTGCCAAATTTCTTTTTGTAACTACTTGATTATACTACTTGATTATACTACTTGATTATATTTGATTGTATTATTTTATATAAAATTGCTGCTCAATTAAAATTACTGTTAAATTTTAATCTTGTGGTTTAGTAAATTAGATATATAAGACCTCATTCATAATGACTTGATAATCTTAGAGGTCTTTTTAAACCTAAGTGATTGTGTGATCCTACACGGGAGAAGGCTGAGAGGACAGGTGAGCAAGTGGCAGACTGAGAAGAGAGCACAGCATCAGTGAGGCAGTAAAGTCCCAATAAGTGTGAGACGACACCAAAGGCAAAAGGGTACAGAAGAGTGGGTACCTCAGCAGGCTGAGGCAGTCCTTCCATGCTGTAAGGTAGAGAGAGTGCTGGCTGTCCCTGGAAGGGGATAAGGAGTTGCTCTGCCTGTGCTGTCCAGAAGCTGTTGAGTGCAATGTCCTGGGCAGTGGCCAGGGATGGTGCCAGGGGTGCAGCTGAAGATGTCCTTGTCTCGGCAGCCAGGGCTGCATGGTTGAACTCCCATTGGGTTGTAGTTCTAAACTGGCATTGTATGTGGGCTGGGCTCCAAACGGGAGGTGTACTGCACCAGGATCAGTGGATTAAAAAGGCACCTGTTGGTGCCAGTGAATTGGTGGTAACTTACATAATACTTCTTCATGGACACTTTAATATTTAATGTTTGCTGTAGCATAAATGGAGCTTGCAGGCAGCTGTACATAAGCTCTGCATGAATTTTTAAGAAGGAGAAAAAATTGGGGAGGCAGGAAAGTCACATAAGCTTCCTAATTGGCACATACCCCAACAGAAACCAAAATGTGAAAATTAAGTTACTGCCCTAATTATCAGAGGCTCCTAGGAATACATTGTGCTGGGAGATATTCCTTTTTCATTTCATGCATCGCTTTAAAAATAAGCACTGTGCAGAGCTTAACAAGGCTTTTAATTAAAAGGCTGTGCCCACACAGTAACTTTTCACTGTGACACTAGCTGATGAAGGGAGCCGAGAGGGAGCCGTGAGGGGTGAAAAGGGAGCCGTGAGGGGTGAAAACACTTCTTTGTGTCCACAAAAGATGGAGCTAATAATGCATTGATAACCAGTGCCACTTAAATGGCTTTGCCACGGTGACATGAGGCCTCATTCTGAGTGGCAGCAATGTGTGTGGTTTGTTGTAGACATGAACATTTCTATGTGCTTCTGGCTAGGAGATGCCTTTGCCCTCCTGCTCCACTGCGACTGTGCAGCAAAAATGTTCACCTCCCTTAGTCCTGAGTGCCAGGCTGCACTGAGCTCTGACAACGACTCTATCCCCCACCCACACCAGAAGGTAAAAGTTGTAATCATTTAAGCCATTTAAGGCTTGTGAGATGTGAAAGAAGATAGGTAAGTTGTCGTGATGGACAAGTATGGCTATGTGTTGTGCAGATGGACAGTATCACAGCAAAGTAACAAATAATAGAGAGAAGGATATATTAACAGTGCATGAATTCTGCTGTTGGTAGCTTTGATATTTCTCTTGATTTTAAGGATTTGCCATTTAGAGGCAAGGATGTGCCATGTATTAAGACAGAGTGCATAACTCTAATAAAGGGGTAGCTTTTCTTTTGGCACTGTCATGTAAAAGCCCAATTGCAATATGCCCTCTTCTGCTGAGCTTTTGAGTATTCAGTACAAACTATGATTTTCAGAGTAGTGTCTTTTGGATGACTGGCTTAAGAGCACTCTCACTCATATCAAGGAAATTTTATACATTTACTTCTCTGGGAGGTAATTTTAGTATAATACAGAATGCTTTTTGAAAAATGTGCTTCTATGGGACAACAAATACATATTTCTGTATGCATTAATATAATGTATGAATGCATAATAGCTGTAGACTAGAGCTGCTGAAAACCAAGAATTTTAGGGTCCTATTTACAGGCAGAGATGTCTGGCTATGTAATAATTTAAAAATAAAAATTAATTTTCAATTTATTTATTTGTTTGCCAAAAAATACTTCACAACATTAAAGCTGGAAAGACTTAGCAAGTTTAGTTTGCTTTCATGAGTCCAACTTACTTTAGTTTGTGATTAGAGCAACTGAACACCCTCCGTATGATAAGACGTTTGAGTAAGTTTCATAACAGATATGGTGCACACTGGTGAAGTTCCTTGTGGATGCATGAGAGCAGCTGTATTGGATCAGATGGAAAGGTTCCCCTTGTGCAGTTCCTGCCTCATGAGCCAGTAACATATATTTTACTTAATGAAAGGTAAGAGGGTCCCAGGCTTTCTAATGGTCCTTTGCCAGTACTCTCCCAGCTTGCAGTCCTTTCTGGCTCAGGCACTTCAATTGTGTATTGTCTAATAATTCTTAAGGATTTTTATTAATTTATTAAAATATAGTTTCATTTCTCCCTTTATCCCTCCTAACTATTTTCCTTTTCTTTGCACCAAATTTCTCGCAAAAGTAAAGTTTCCATCCTGAGGCATGTCTCTCTGAAACTGCAACTTCTGACTGCCAGAGAGATGTGATGCTATGATAGTGCTACTGCATGCTCCAATTCAAACAGCTATGATGTGCTGGTCATAAAAAAAAAAAAAAGTTTCAATTAGTTTGGAATATTTCTTTGGAAGAATGAAAACAGTAACAGAAAACTTAATATATTCACTTGAGTTGTCCAAATCTCTATAAATGATATGAACAAAACCACTCTAAGTAATCAAGGATAGAGCAATCTCCTTAATCTGGTTATAGTACACTCTAATTGAGTAGGTAATCAACCTGAAACATCTTGCCCTGAGCATGAGTCTCAGAGTCTCACTGAGTCTAAATGTCACACAGAGAGTCTTGTAACACTGTAGGCAGTACCTCTGTAGAATTTGTTCTTTCAGTTTGGCAGCATCTGATACAGAGCTCTTTGCACACAAATTTGTGCTTGTGCCTTATCATTTTGAATGTCACAATGCTTGGGGTGCCCAGACAACTTTTCCCCCCTCTTCCCCTTCCTGAGAAAATCTTTTGAGCTGATATGAAGGTAAGAAAAATTTATCTTGGCAAGAGGCTGGCAAAAATCCATGGAAGATGAGATAGCTGTGTTAAATGTATGACTGCTACCTGGAGGCAAAGAAGAAAGCCACATTCAGTTTATGAGGTATAACAAATATAGCTGTTAGACACTCATATGCCTCTCCAGGTTATCTCTAGAAAGTATCTGATTTTGTTTGAATTGAAATTTCATCTACTGACTTTTGGATTTAGGAAAGAGTGTTCCGTCAATGATATTTGGATGTCCAATTATTTTTTAAGCCTAGCACTTAGAGAAGTTTTGTTCTTCAGAGCAGAATAAATACAGTAAGATACTGCTTGTGATAGCACTTGGACTAAGCACATGGTTTTTGTGCATCAGACATTAATATCATAATACTCAGTCCCACTGCTGTCCCTGTCCCACAGATTTCTCTTCCTTTTAAATCTGAATTTCTGCCCTTTGCCCTCCCTGCTGAATGACTGACAGCCTCTTGAATGGCAGATCCCAGTATTCACCTCCCCATGGCTGTGACTGCTATTGTTCCAGGGAAGCCTTGCCTAATGGATGTGCAGGCTGCACTGCGACCCACACTGATGGTCTGGTGCACCTTAAGCCTAAATGTCAAATAGTAATACTTGGGAACTTGGGCTGTCATAATGCATTGTGACCTGAGGTACACTCCCTTAATGAGCTGAAGGGCTGGAAATGCCAGGTGTGTGAGTTTGTGTAGCAGTCTTGACATCGTCTTGAGGACTCTGGCTGGCTTCACATTTGTATTTTAAAGATCAGAGCAAAACTTTCTCTAATAGAAGAATGACCTTTCCCCTTGCAGTGGGGAGTGAAGGATTTCTCATGCTGGAAGTTAAAAGGACTTATGGATTTCCTGCATTCCAACAGTAAAAAGGAAGCTGTGAATCACTGAGGGGCATCACCAAGTTTTTCTTGATAAAGAAGTTCCACCTGAGGTCCCTTGTTCACAAAGATCAGTGTTATTTGCACGCATCAAAATTGAGTTAGTCCACTGCAGTGAGAAAAGAGCAGACTGTAATATAAAGATTTTTTCTTCAACAACTCCTAGGAATAATATTGGCTGTAATAATAGACTGCCAGTGTTTAAAAGCACTGTATTTCAGATCTGTTTTCATTGCATTGCCTAGGCTTTTGGTTTCCCATAATAATTACCCACATAATATTTGGCTGCCAAGCTTCTCATTGGCATGGTTATTCTGTGTATTTTAGATATTATGAACAATATTATCTGTGTAATTTTGATATTATCTGTTTTGATATTATCAACAAACATTTTATTTTAAAATAAAGACAGTTATGTTTAAAATAGATTTATAGAAACAACAGACAAAGTAAGACTGTCCTGGAGGTGATTCAAAATGCAAGTTGGAGATCTTTCCAATTTTTTCGCGGTGCTGGGAGAAGTGAAACTTGCAGATGTTGTCTTGACTGATTTGGATGTGTTTTCCACTATCATGGAAGTCAGACACCTGGAAAATGAGGGTTAAAAGTAATGAAACAAGAACCCAAACCAAAAAGGCTAAAAATTATTCTGTAAAATTTACGATGATCTAGTGTTTCCAGTGTGGTACTTGATGCCTTAGGAGGAAATCTGAGTCAGTACAACAAGAAAAGGGACAGATTTATTTTCCCAGGATTCAGATATTAATCATCAAATTAATTCAAGGTTGTACCATCAAAGCCTTAAACTTGTTTTCCTGGCTACTCACATGCATGCCATGTGACAAAAAGGCACTGTTCTGGGTTCTGTTACTGAATGTTGAATGTTAGCAAATATCTTTATCGTTACATAGAAAATTAAAATAAAAAGTCATACAACAGATACAAATGCAACAAACTTCTTGAAAACAATCATGAGAGCCAGTGATTGGGCTACTAAGTGAGAAAACATGAGTACCAGATACTAGTATGTAAAACCCTACTTTCACAGCTCAGGTATGTAAATGCACTTGTTACACAAAATCTCAGTGTTGATAAGCTTCAAAAAAACCTAATTTGGCTATATTTGGGGTCACTGTACATAATTCAGTGCCACTTAGGCCTTACTGAGACATATGTGGAATATTGCAAACCTTGTCAGATTTGGGATCATGAACTTGAATTTACCAAGTCCAATTGGTCTTAGAGTCATTGCAGACACCTGACGGAAACTGATGTCTCCTGTTGTGCTTAAGTTTTGCCCATTAAACTCTTTTCTGTGTGAAAAACAAAGTGTTAACACGGTCGTGTTAGTGGAAGTAGGCGTAATTCCTGGTGCAAACCAGAGATTTTTTATGTGGGTTATCCTCTCATGTTTAGCATTACCCCTAGCTGAGGAGCAGCTCTTTGACTATCATCTGTTCAAATGAAGCCTCATGTATGTTTTCATTTGTGGTGTTCATATTCATGGCAACTTTGAGGTGTTCTGATGACAGATGGATTTACAAGAATGAAGTGGATTCTTGCCTTGTTGCAAAGACAGAACTGCTTCAGGGTTACACTCAAAATGGATATTTGCCTTTGATCAGCATGCATGACATCTGTTGATGTTAGTATATGTTTAATGCAAGGCTCAGAGTAGATGTATTAACATGCCAAATGTTCATAACTGGCCTGCTCAGATAACCAACAAAACAAACCAACAAAACAAACCAAGCCCAGCTGAGGTTAGGCTAAGTATAAAGTTTTTCCCTTTTCTCTAAAAAAAACTTTTCACTCAGTTTAAAGGAAAACATATAGCAAGCACTGTTTTCAACAGCTGCTTGGAAAACAAAAGAAGGAAATTCCTGTGTTTGCAAAATCACCACTGGTCATGGCCCCTTTTTTCTTGGGATTTTGTTATTTTATGTTGTCACCTATAAGGTGGAAACTTGTATTTGCTTCCCCTTATTTTCTGAGGGCTTCTTTAATTTTGTGCGTCCCATTAGTCACTTTAATCACAAAGCTGAAAACTAATCTGGAGATGAGGAGTCTTCATAAGCCCGTCTCTTTAAATTTTATGTAAATGACTGAAACTGGATTGGAACAGAAACAGAGAATGAAGGATTTTGCTTGGCAAGTGAGCATCCTTACAGGTGATGCTGAGAGCTAGACTCATGCACTGTTTTTCTTTCTATTGATATTTAGGTATTTTATCTATAGTGGAATAGCTTTACCCAGAGTTGCTGAGGGAGTGTCACTTGTAGGTGTCCTGCAATATGAAGTGTAGGTATTGGTGGTTGAATCTCCACTTGAGCAGAGGAGGGAACAGAACTCAAGCCTAAAAACCAAATGCCAAACCTGGAGAGCTATTGGACAAACTGAAGACACCCACCAGCAGCAGATTTGTGAGTTAGGGTCTCCTCTTAAATTCCTACAGAATGCTGCTGAAATGATGTGGGTCAGATTCATGTCATGCTGGGAAATGCATGTTTTAGATGCACTCTTCAGAGTAGCTGCTGCTGGAGTCGAGGCGAATCACCTTGTGTTCATTGTTCTTCTAAGCAAATGTGTTATGTTAGTAATGCATTAGTGCTTTTAGTGGCAAAAAGGATATTAATTGCTTTTTAATAACAACACAGGTTGAGCCACCAGGCCCTGAGAGTTGCTAAGAGGACATACAAGTTACAGAGAAACTTTGTTAAAAAGTTAAAAAGGAATTAATGCAGAGGTCTTCCCAAAATGCAATATGAAGTTTTAAGGCCAGTAGGGATGCTATGTGAACTTCCAGTTTAATCTTCTGTTTAAGTCATAGCTCCAGTGCATAGTCTAACCTGGCCTTTATCAGTCTTGATTATGTGTTGTGAACTGTGTTGGTTCATTTTTTAAACTGAACTAAAATGTTGGTTGCTGTTCAGGCTGGTTAAACTCTGAGCCACAAGTGTCTTTGCTGGCTGTGCTTTAGTAACCAAAGGGACTTGTCGTCTAAATTTGATTGCTCGACTAAGGGTTGGCATCTTTCCTCTGAAATACGATGGTAATGTAGTAGCTGTTCAATACCCTCATGATGAGAATTAGGAGACTACCATGACATGCCTTTGGAGAGGACAGCCCTTCATGCTCTTGTGAAGGGAGAAAAATGTTGCTTCCTTCACTGCAGCAAGAGAGCTACCAGATAAGCAACATTTTTAAGCCAGTGGATCCTTTCTAGGTTAGAGCTGGTGCATTGTACAGTCCTGTTAGTAGGTTATTAGTAGGTACAAGCAGCTGTCTCCATGCAGAAGGCTGTAGTTCTGTTTGGTTTTTTTATTAAATAAGCTGCTGCATGTCCTACCAGCAGACAATGAGTCATGGAAACATTTTGGCAAATCAGTCCTGTGTGAAACAAGACAAAGCAGCAAAGGATAAACTCCATAAACAGTTACCACAACATCGCTGTTCTTAGTTACGTTGTCTTTCTACTTCTATTACCATTTGCTCAGTAAAAAAAAACCCTTCCCCATTGTTGTATGTCCATGGTGGTGTGTTACCCCAGTTTGGTGCTCATGTCTGATTAGGAGTCTCCAGGTATCTGGTGGCTGAAAGTGATGTTTGCATGTTCTAATGACCTCAGCTATTCAGGCTCAAAATGGAGTTAGATATTTGTGTTCGCTCAGGCTTCTAGGCTCATTTTAAGCAGATCATCAAAGAATCTGTCATGAAAATGACCGAACAGATTATCTTACCTATCTCAAAGCCAGGCCAAGAAGTTTCTCTGCTATTACCTCCTTATTAAAGGACTTTTTGTAGAGCTTTACCCAGCTTGAAAGAGCTGAGTTTTTGGATATTCTCTGTACCATTTGCTTTCCATCTGAAGTACTAACTTTTCCATGTGAATTTTATGGGAGTTAGGTCCAAAGACCATGGATCAGACTTTCTATTGCTGTTGCTTTCAAGGGACTTTAGGCCAGGCTCCCTAAGACTCTTGAGTTGGAAACCTAAGTGCGTGTAAGTGACACCCCTAGCAACTGAGTAGCTCCTCTGATATAAAGCTCTGACCATCACAAGGGTGCAAGGATTTAGGATTTCTGAGAAACTTGACGCTGATGTGAGGGAGCCTACCATTAAGGCTAGGTTTGTGCACTTCACAGCATCAGCACCCTGAGGGGCAGAGTGCCTCTTGGTTCCATACATATGCAGACTCAAGAAACTAGTCAAGAAATGTATTTGCAGCCCCTCAGCTGGATTCATAATAAAGATGTTAAATAAAACTGAATACTCCTCCTTTTGGTAACCCTCAGGACAGTTGTTCACATAGCAGTGAAAGCCATCCCAAAATGGCTTCAAAGCCATCCCAAATGGCTTCAAAGCCATCCCAAATGGCTTGTTCTTATCTAATCAACTTCATTGAGTTCTTGTTTGTTTGGTTGGTGTTTGTTGGTTTTGGTTTATTTGCTTGGTTTGTTTTTTTCTACTTGAGTCCCTGTGTTTTCTCCTTAGAATGTTCTTTTGTGTGGGAACTTTGTAATTCCTTGCAAAGTGAGGTCATGCTTGTTGGAGCATCTTTCCTGTAAAATGCAGAATGCACAGCTTCAATTAATGAAGTCAATTTGTCCTTTTCAAAAATATCCTAGCAAGCAAAGTTATGAGGACACAGTTGATCATTGGAATATTTTTCTTACACTGCATCATTACATAGTGTAAGGTGATGATCCAAACATCTGTTGTGTGAGGTGTAAGACAAGAAAACAGACGGCTATTTTCCACTCACCTTACAGATTTTCTTCGTGCCATTGCTTGAAGATAGACTTTAGGATTATTCCGGGGGCTTTTGGGCATAAATGAAGGCAGAATGAGGAAATGAGTTGTGATAGCCAGCACAGCCAACCAAGGTCACTTGGAAATCAGTATCTACTGAAACAATTTAGACTAGTTGCCTGGCTAAATTGAAACAATTTAGACTAGTTGGCTGGTTGCTGTCATTTTTTACTTGGAGGACTGACTTACCTCTAGTAATCACCAGTATTTCTACAAAAAGAAATTGATTTTGATCTCTTATTGAGGAATCCTTCAGTCTTGTTTGTGAAGTTCTAGCTTCTGGGGTTTACTTGCAAGAAAATCTTTGTTATTTCACTGTTCAGAGCACAAATGTGTTTTGGCCTTGGCAGGGATATTTTCTAGAGGTACTGAATTCAACACTTACAAGGGCTTACCCCAATGGAATGAGACTTGCCTCATATCAGGATTGATCATTCAGTTTTCAATGACTGTGATCTTGCTTTACATGTATTTTAAATCTGATCTTTGGTTTTGCTTCCCAAAGTTTTCAGGCAGAGTTCCAGTGTGTCTCTGCAGAATCCCACCATTGATTAAGTAATGCCTTTTTGAAAAATTGCATTATCCTCTTAAACTTGTTTATCTTATTGCCAGTAATCTTGGTATTTCTCTTTCAAGTTGTATGGTCCTTAGGATACTAACTGCTCCTTTGACTGCGCATGTGTCAATACCCTGCCCTTTCTCTTCTTTGAGTGGAAGGAAGAAATAGGGAATGAAGTCCAAATGGGAGAAGCTTTACATCATTGCTTCCTTTGAGCATCCAAAAGCTGCCACACGACATCAGATGTTAGCAAGACCCCTTTATACTTTTTCATATTCTGCCTTCATGCTGGGAAGAATTTTCCCAGCTGAAACAAAAGCACTACAAATCCATCTCCCATCCTCTTTCATATTTCTCCTTGCCATGTGGCATACTCAAAAATAATCAGTACTTAATCTGTAGTTGCCATGGTTTGTCTCACAGTCAGATGGTGCTTCACTGTCCCCTTGTGTTTCTCACAGGCTTGTTGAGACTGGAACTGGTCTTCTGTTCTGTGTTTGCACATTGTGTTGGGACACATGTCCTGATTTTATGGTAGATTGTGCAAGGTTGGCCAGCTGGTGCTCTGAGATGCATGCAGCAGGAGCAGCAGGAGGCTGGGCTGGCTCAGGCTGCTGATTGTACCCAGCCTCATCCATGAAGACACTTTTGCACATTTACTGCTTGCTCTCATCTACAGCTTACTCCAGAGCTGAGTCGGTCTCAGAGCTGCCTCTTGGCTTTTTTGCATGTTAGAGTTTAGGTTCTAGCCCATGGTGGGTGGCTCATGAGATCAGCTTGAGCTGCAGCCATCCCAGCAGTAAGTGGTGCATGAGTAGATGAGTTCAGTTGGCCTGTGGCAGGTGTGAAGGTAAACCTCAGGTACTGTGCAGAACTAGTGCCTTGGAGTGAATTTTAGCAAAGTTTAGTTGTTGAACTTGTAAACTAAATGGCTTCAGCCGGAAGAGTTGATGTAGACCATGTGGAATTAAGTTACCCACCATTTCTGAAGTCAGATAATAAACTGTGATTCTCTGCTGCCTTAAGCATGGAGGCTTGGAGGTTTCTACACTCAGTACTGTGACATGACTTTTACATTGTCCTGATTTCTGTTTATGCCATGATTCAGAACTACCTTATGCAGAGCCTCAAAGCACCTCTATATTTTTAAATATCAAGAAACTGCACATCTGTCTTCCAAGGGCCTATAAAGGGGCCTAATTATGGGGAGGCCAGGCCCTTTTCTACTGTTTGTGCTTTTAAATCAAGTCACCTGTTTAGTCAGGGACATATCTAACCATGAGACTAGAAATAAATTTGGGTAAGAAAACTTACTTGAACAAAAGAAATCTTTCTTAATGAATTGTACCTACTGTGCACCCTGAGTTCATGCCACTAGAGGAAATCAGTTGCAAAAATAAGCCTGATTCTTATTTGAGGTCAGAGGGAGGAATTTAATGGGTTGTTATTGTGTGTTCCTGGGGAAGATACTGAAACCAGAAGGAATGGTTTTTTGAGTTATTGAGATCTGGACCTCAAACTCATTTGTTTAGTTTAGGCAGAGTTCAGTTAAAACATTTTTTACTGTTCCAGTGTAGCAAAATACATGCAATGTCTTCACCCTTCAGTGTCTTTATCCTTCATCCTTTAATGCTGATGTTTTGTTCAGTAATGGGGCTTGTAGTTTTACACCAGATGTGTCACTTCCTTGCAGTCTTCACTGCTCTTCACAGAAAAAAAAGTATACTTAGCAAGCTGCTAGAGTGCTGCTGTTTGCATTTGGTTTGTTGGATCACAGTGAGATCCTCTAACAATCCTTAAAGGAGGTGATTGCCATCACTTGCACAGTCAGTACAAAGTTGAACACCTCCAAATCTCTTCTACCTCCAAATCTTCTACAACATGTTCCTCTGAAGTAAGAGGAATTGGTGTGTACAGCTTTAGAAATTAATAGATCATCAAAGTTCAAATAGTCCTTCTTTGCCTTTGAGGATCTTAACCTGGTCTTTCAGTGCTGGAATGGGGATTAAAGGATTGGCATAGACACACACTTTCTTGTCAGCATAAGGTGTGAATTTTAGAGGCAAGAAGAGAGCAGAGGTAGTTAATGTTGCCACTGTGTCCTGCTTAGATAATGAACCACAGTACAGCTGTTTTCTGTCATGTCCTAGCTATGCCTTCCTGAGTGGAAGTCCAAAGGATATAGGCTAAGTTGGTGAGGAGGTAGGTGTTACAGCCTCCTGTTACAGTGCCTATTCACTGGATCCTTTTAAAGTCACTCTGAAAAGAACTTTTCCAATGAAGACAGCAGGAAGGGACATGATTACAGAAAGGTGCAGATCATATTTCATCTATTTTTCTGCAGGCTCATTAGACTTGAGAAGAAGACTGGGCAAATGCAGTGTGAAAATGGTGTGAAGCTTAGGTTCTAGTCGTCTTTCGTCACCAGCCAGCTGATCTGGCTGGCCATGGGGTGCAGAGAATATGATTCTCTCTGGAATGGTGGGAAAAAACTGGGGTCTCTACTCCATGTGTACCCAGAGCCGCTGCATTTCTTAGGCATGTTTGTCAAAGGCCATGCTGGAGTTTTGGTTGTCAGAGCACAGACATAGCTTGGGTGATGTCAAACTGTGTTCATGGGAGGAAAGAAAAACAGCAGGGATGGCTCAAGGGGATAAATAGCTCCTTTCTTTCATATCACTTACCAAATAATTTTCTAGATCCCAACATGAATGGCTTTCAAATGCAAATTCAAAATAAAACTTAGGTTTATCTTTTTCAACTGTGATTTCTTCTGCCTCCATGATTGGTAGGAGGCACTTAAAAAAGGCTTATATTAGTGTTGTCAAATTACTTTTTTGCCCCATTATGACAATTCTTCAACATAATGACTTGTCTGTGTAGTTCAGAGTTAATTCTTTGATGAGGTTTGCAAAAAAATATGTTATTGTTGTGGAAGGTGAGTTCAGTGTGTGGAGTCATATAATCAGGGAAGTTTTCTCTACTTCAGAGACTGAGTTAAAATTCGTGTAGCCTTAGGTGGTCTTCTTTTAGCTCCATCCTTTAGGGCTCAATTACCAGTTAAATAATTCTGTTATTCCCACTATCTGATGAGGAGAGCGATCTGCACTTGGTATTTCTTCGGTCTGATAAAATAGTGTGGGAAAAATCACTGTTTGGATTGATGGGTGCTGTGAGTAAAAACAAAAAAAACTGAACCCAAGCCACTGTGCTGCATTTTGACATGAAGCTAATTGAAACTGAGCAGTGTCATAAGCCACACACTGTTTCTATAGGCCGCAAGTTGTTTGTTTGCTTGTTTTATTTTTGAAGGCTTTAAATCAACCCTGAAGACATGTAGCCCCTTGATTCTGGATGACCCATAAAGCTGAGTCTTGGCTGCATGCCTGGGGCAGGAGTAAAGCTAAAGGTGCTTGATGCTACATACTGCAGCTCCAGGCTTCAGTGATTCTGTAAGGATCGCACATTAATAACTTTAGCAGGAGTGGTGGCTTAATCAGCACTCAGATCTCCCATGTTTACTGTGAGATACTGAGAGCTGTTTCTTCAGTTGTTTCCTGGGGCTACTTTTTAACCAGCCCTCCTTTCTGGTCAGGATCAGCTTGCAAAGCCTCCTATTTCTGTTTTTGTCCAATGCCATTTTGGTAGCAACAAACAAGAGGGGTCCTGAGTGCCCCAAGAGGGGTCCTGAGTGCCATTACATGGCACATGCAGGACAATCAGGGGATCAAGTCCGGCCAACACGGATTTACGAAAGACAGGTTCTGCTTGGTTAGCCTGACCTTCTTCTGTGATCAAGTGACCTGCTTAGTAGATGAGGAAAAGACAGTGGATGTACTCTATTTAGACTTCAATAAAGCATTTGACAGAGTCTCCCACAGCATCCTCCTAGAAAACCTGGCTGCTCATGGCTTGGATGGGGGAACAGTTCAGTAGGTAGAAACCGGGCTGGATGGCCAGGCCCGGAGAGTTGAGGTGAATGGAGCTAAATCCACATGGTGATGGTTCACTAGTGGTGTTCCCCAGGGCTCAGTTTTGAGGCTGGTCCCTGTTTAACATCTTTTTTGATGATCTGGACCTGGGGATTCAGGGCACTCTCAGTAAATTTACAGAAAACACTAAGCTGGGTAGGAGTGTTTATCTGCTCAAGAGTAGGGAAGGCTCTGCAGGGAAACCTGGGCAGGCTCCATCAGTGGGCCGAGGACAACATGATGAGGACAAAAGCAAAGTGCTGGGTCCTGCATTCAGGTCCCAGCAAGACCATGCAGCTTGGGGAGGAGTGGCTCAAGAGCTGTTCAGCAGAAAGGGGCCTGGGGGTGCTCAGTGTGAGCCAGCAGTGTGCCCAGGTGGCCAGGAAGATCAGTGGCATCCTGGCCTGTGTGAAGAACAGTGTGGCCAGCAGGACCAGGGCAGAGATCAACCTCCTGTACTCAGCACTGGGAGGTCACACCTCGAGTACTGTGTTCAGTTCTGGACCTCTCACTTTAGAAAGGACACTGAGGTGCTGGATTGTGGCCAAAGAAGGGTAACAAGGCTTGTGAAAGGTTTGGAAAACATGTCTGAAAGGAGGCTCTAGTGAAGTGGGGACTGGTCTCTTCTCCTGTGCCTGCAGTGAGAGGACCAGAGAACATGGCCTTAAGATGAGACAAGGGAGATTCAGATACTAGGGAAACAAATTCACTGTTAGGGTGGTCAGGCACTGGAGTAGGTTGCCCAAGGAGGTGGTGGAGTCACCATCTCTGGAGATATCTAAGAGGTGTCTGGATCAGGGTGATGTGATTTAAGGGTTATGGTAGAGCTGGGTTGACAATCGGCCTTGATGATCTTAAAGGCGTCTTCCAAGCCTGATAATTCTAGGACTCTATGAAAAGCAAGTCAGAAGGTTTTATGACTCTTCATATCTTTCTAAATTGTGGAATTGCCTTGCAGAAGCTAGAATCTGAGAAATTTGTAAAATCACCAGCTTGTATTTTCACTTTTGGGCTACTCCTTTCCATGGAGACAAGCAAATTGCTGCCTTATGTTTTAAAGAAAAAATCTATGAAGCTAGTTGTAAATGTTTTATGCATGTGAGCAAGTAATTTTGTAGTGTCTGCAAGTTTTAATTTTAAGAAAATGGAGAGCTCAGTATTTGTAACAACTGACATTTAAATTTGCCGTAACCTAATCTATCAAATCAGCTTTAAACATGTGGTGTACTTGGGCCAAATTAACCTGTACAATTTTGTTAATATCACAGCAGTTACAAAGAGACACCCTTGCCTTCTTTTCTTTTTGACCATTGTATTTTAATTTTTAACTTGTCTGTGTTGTTGTTTGTAAAAGAGAAATATATTCAGTTTGTGTTATTCTGTACACACAGGAAGTTTTTGAGAACTCTGTCTCAAGAAACAGACTTGTGGATATCCTGGTTTCATTTCACATGGGACAATTGGCTGCTTTCCCTTCACAGATGGTGGTTCTTAGGCCACCATAGGTAGAGACTGGTTAGTCAAAGACTATTTAAGAGGTGAGCAATTTAGTTGGGAACTTTGACTTCCAGCCCAAGTGCACTCTCCAGATCTGCCTGAGAAGTGAGAAAAGGTCTGGCACACAAAACAGAAAAACCCAAACATTAGTGCAATTCAACATGAAGTTAAATAAAACCAGCCCCAGATTAATACCCCACAGTAAGAGAGGAGGCTTCCTATAGAAGTTTAGTGTCTTTGTGTTGCATAACAGGAGAAATTACAGTCTGCCAGCTTCTGCTGATCAGAAGGCTGCCTTCAGTCCTGAAGAATCTCTAGGAAAGCTGTGCACATCTTCCACATGCTTTGTGCTCAATTCCTAGAAAAGCTGGTAGATGGGATGCATTATTTATGGGCGTTTTCTGTAGCACTATGACTGCATGTTTTCTCTGGCTCAGTATGGTGTTAACAATGTCTACCTGATGTGTAGTAATTTGGACAGTAGGCTGTGGACTGTGACACGTAATATGTTTTGTAAGATCCCTTTAATATCAAGAAGAAGGAACCATTAAAATTTTGCTTTAAAAAATAAGCTATTTCCCTAGTCCCTGGTGGATGATTGGTGGCTGTCAAGGTACTTGTAGATGATGTTTCAAGGAGAATCTGTTACTTACTGAATTGTGCCAATTAGGAAATTTCTGTATCTGAGTTGGGATCTACCAGTAGTAAGTTTTCAAAATATCTTGCTTAGCTGTAGTTCATAATAGCGCATAACATATAAAGATCTGCCATGGCTTCAGTGAGCCAGTTGTGAAATAGAGTGGATTCTCACAGGGAATACTGTCAGTTGTAATCCACTTGGTTTATGGGCAAAGCGAGAGCAAACAGGGGTGAGATGTGAAGTGATAACTGTATGATGGCATAATTAAAGCTGTACATCAGTGGTGGTTGACTAATAAGTGATCAGAAGAAATTCTGGTGTAAGCATGGAGAAACAACTGTTTTTCATTGTTATTGGCTTACAGCACTTATGAAGGAAAGACTTTTCAGAAGAATATGAGTCAATGTCCTCAAAACACTTGGAGGGTTCCTTGATTCCAAATACAAAATTACTTAGAAGATCACAAAAATTTCCATGACTTACATGACCAGATGATTTATTTTGCAAAGGAGAATTGTGGATTTATGTCACAATGTATCACATAATCTTTTAAATATATGTTGGATTTTGACAGGCTTTCCATTACTATCTTCAGGACTCAGAGCTCTCTTAATTCAGAGGGTAGAAGTATTTCAAAATATATGAAAGATGACCTTAAAGCAAAGGCAAGGAATCAATATTAAGTGGCAAGGGGTCCATTTCTGGACCCCTTTTTTTTCTGCCTTTTGCTTTTAAATTAGGCACTTTTCAATAGTTACTTTTCTCCTTCTCTGTGTTTTTATAACTGCTGCTACCATGGGGTATGATCCTATCCATTGTTTCTCGTAGTGCTACAGTATTCTGGTTTTGAAATTAAGGAACCCAGGAATATCAGAAGCCCAAGATAAATCTGATGGGAAGCTTTTCAAGTTTTCTTCAGACATTTTCCATTCTTAAACCTGGTTCATACAGGGACATCTATTGCTTAAAATACAGCTACTGGTGGGGAAAATGCAAAAGATGCATAATGAGCAAGTTTGGAAACTTTTTGCCGAAAGGGCTCTTTTTGATCTCTGTATGCCAAATGAATCTCTTAGAATTTCACTGCTTATAGCTATTAATAATAAATAAATTAATAATTAAAACAGTTATTAGGAAAAACCACGGACTTGTAGCCTTTGGAAAATGCAGTCCTCACTTCAATTTCTGCTAGAGTGGAACGTGTATAAATATGAGGGGTCTGATTAGGGATCTTCATTGCATCACTGCTAACTGGATGCAGTTGCTTTGATTTCACATCTACAGGTGGATGTAAAAAACAGGTGGGATAAAGTTGATAAAATGGCCGGTAGTTTTCTTCAGTTAAAGAAAATGCTTTTGTAATGTGTTTACTGAAAAAGAAAGAATTCTAGGAACTGGATGTGTGATCTCTGTAACTATTTTGTTAAAATTTTCCACTGTAGCAATGTTTTGGAAACCTTTGGAATTAGTTAGGGAAAGGGCATTTCTGTGAATGACAAATGTCTTAAGGTTTTCTGCATGCCCCATTCAGTCTCCTCTGGATGTGCTCACATTATTCCGTTGCTGTGAGCTGGAAAGGGGGCAGCCAAGGCAGCTCCATGTGAACTGGGGTGTGGTTCTGCACCCACACAGCACAAAAGCATTTCTTTCTCTGCACGTTCCACACTTGCGTCTTGATATCTTTTATCTCTAATTCTTTATTGCTGATCCCAAATGTTTAAAAACTAATCAAGAACCAGAAGACAAGAAATTGATCTGTAAAAAAATGGTTTGTGAGAAGGAGAACCTTTTGTAAATTTGTCTTGTGACATTTAGGCCTTTAGGGCTGACCTTTTTTAGATACTCTGAAAAATGAAAGCTAGAAACTCACAATATAGAAAGGAAATATTTTCACCTCTTCATACAACTCCAGGGCTGGGAGTTTTAAGAATACCAAGTAGCGTAAAAGCTGCAATTAAATCTTAGTTACTATTACTATTTATCCCCACATCCCAAGCGCCCTTGAACATTTTGAAAATAGGTGGGTTTTATTGTCAAATATTTACAATTCTCTTGGTTACAACTCAGACATTTTCCTTTGTTGCCTCTAAATAAGACTTAAATAGCAAATTTCCACTAGACTGAAAAACACCATGTTGTCTGGAGAAACTGACAGATGCAACCCATCAGTCAAGGCAAGGTGAAATGTTCAGACGTGTCTGGCAATGGAAAAATGCATCATTTAAATTCATTTAAGGAGCAGTGCCTGATCCTTTAAGTTACCGTAAATACAATCTCACTTTAAGCTTGTCTCATGGTATGCAGTGCTTTTTATTTTTTTAAAAAATCAATCTTTGGAAATATGTAATATATAAATTATGCTGACAAATAAGAATAAATATACACACACATACACACGCATATGGTATACATGTTTTTATTTATAAAAAAATAAATCAAGAGTTATGCAACATGGTGATATAAATACTTTTAATTTCAGAATGACTTACTGCTGGACACTGTTACATTAAAAAGTCCAAAATGCAGAATGATAACAAACTGTAACAAGTATATTTACTATGTTTTTAAATACCAGCTTACTTACAAACACATATATAATTTCTTTGACTAGCTTTGATAGCTTTCTTCCTGTAGTTAAGAATGTGCCATAATTTGAGGAATTGAAATGTCTACATTTTTGGTTTTGGTAAGGTAATGTTCACCTCTGTTAACTGAATATAAAGTATTTTAGCACATCTCAAAGTGTGTTCTGATCATGGTGGTCAGGAATGAAGGATAGTGAAACAGGCAGGGAAAATTTCAGATTTTGCAGCTTGCAAGCAGCATCAGTAGCTCTGGGAAGCCTTTTTCACGCGAGGTTATTTCAACACCATTCCCCATACATGTCTCTTGTCACGTACAAGACCTGTTTCTACCTGAGTTAAAGTCAAGAACAAACTGACTTGAGTGAAGACCAGTCTTTGAATTCTGCTTTACAATTTAATATCCCAAGTATGTTACTTTAAAAATTATTAACTTTCCAAGGGGTTCTTTTAATGAGCCTGAGCATTTGCTTCTGTAAAGTGAGTTTTTAAAAAACAAATCTCACACCTTCCAAAATACAGGATTCCATTAAGAATCTGTTGTAGCTTAAACAATACTCCTTTTTCCTTTTAAATAAGGGTGACACAAAGGGTAAATCAGTGTGGCAATTGTATGGAAAAATCAGGCTGTCTTAGTTTGCAGAGATCCTGGTTCCAGGGTACTTCTGTGCTAATTGCATGCTTGATGATGATTTTGCATGATTTCTATATGGTTTTGTTACAGAATGCAATATTCCAGCCACATGGATCTGGCATATGTTTAATTAATGTTTACTACTTTATTTTGGAAAGGACACAAATTTATCATGAAAATTACCTGGAGGGAAATAATTCCACTCTATTTTTTCATCACCACAATTTGCCCAGCCTCAGTTTCTTGATTTTCTTAATGACGGTTAGGTCTTTCTTAGAGTATGATTCACAGTTAACTTTTGGTTCACTGGCCTCACTTGTTTGGCATTTCATTTCAAATCTGAGAAGCCAAGTATTGACTCCTGAGAGGTATTTTGGGTTTTGCGCATTAAAACATGAAACTCAGATATACCTGATGGAAAACATTCTACTTAACAGCATTCTCATCCTGCTGATTCTTTTTAATGGATGACATTATGCTTATGTGCCACAATATAAGATGCATATTAATAGAAATTAAATAGTAGGGGGGAAATTAACTGGGGGATCTGGGAAAGGAAAAAACCCAGCAGTCAGCTGTAAAATAATAGTTTTATAGTGAAAGTTTTTGCGGTTTTGTTTTTATTTTTGTTAGTTATAGAAACAGCAATTATTTTCTCCATTTCTTCCTTCTTGTGTGCTTAAGAATATATTACTGTGGTGGTTGTCTTTTTTAACACCAGTCTTCAAGTTAAATCTGATCACTGGGATTCTGCTAGGGAATAACTTTGTGATCTAAATCAGTGTGTGTAAATTATGCATGCATGAACTCAAGAATTAATTTTGTGTTCATAGCAGCCAATTGTACACTCAGACGAATGTTTGCATATGTAGTCACCCATTTGGAACTAGACCCAAACTAAATTAGGATTAATACCATGGGCTATTTCCAGGACTTAGTTTTCAAGTCTGTTTATAATGATGCAGTATACATTAAAAATATTCACCTCTGCAGACTGCATTCTGCAGACACTGTTCTGGCTGCAAATCAGTGTAGCTGCAACAATCAGGCACCATCAGGTAAACGTTCACAAGGGAAATAAGGGGCTGGTACGTTGGGTAGAACTGTCATTGACACAAATCTGGTGCATGTGTAATGTTAAGAAACAGGCTAGGCTGTATAAGACTCTGTAGATAAGACTGCCCCAAGCATCTCTTCTTTTTTGAGCTTTTCCACTCCACACTGCTTGACCAGCAGCTGTGCAAATAAGGAGATAGGCTATTTCCAGGAGACAGCCACTTCAGTTCGAACCTCCAGACCATAGAATGCTTTTAAGAGTAATAATAGCTGTCAGCCACTGAGGGCCCCAGGTGATGGGATCTTGACATGCTGCATGACATTCAAGAAGCCTGCCTGATGTTCTGTGTCAAGTTGAATGCCCGGGCTTGAAGTGCAGTGCTGGAGGCAGTAGGGGCAAAAAACTTGTCTCTTGATTTAAATTGGATATTGCATCATTCTCATCCTTAGCATCTTCTGCAGCTGGGCACCCCAGCACCCCTGTCTGGTGGACAAGGGGTTAGATAGGTTTTCATCTGCTGCCCTGTCCCTCCCTTGATTCTTCCTCTCTACACAGTGACTGCTACAGAACTAGGCTCCTGAAAGAGCCCAGCATAGTGCTGTCTGCCGTCCTCTATTCCCACTAGTTACCCATCCCTAAACAGATCCACATTGATCTTAGAGGATCACCTACTGTGTTCTCCTAAGTGGTGAGAACAGACTGAGACTGATACACACCAAGTGTGGTCTCCTGTCAAAGGCCGCAGGAAGAATCAGCAGAACCCTCTGTCTGCCCCCATTGTTTGTGGTCAGACAGTGATGTGGTCCCTAGAGAGGGAGCTAGTCTTAGTTTTAACAAAACTAGTGATTAGGCTCAGACTAGCCTAAACAAGACAGTGATGTAATTTCATTTTCTATTACTGGAAGATAGTTCCAACATGTACATTTTCAGAGGTTTTAATGTCAGAAGTGGAACGAACACACTTACTGTGCCATATCATCTTATTTAGGACAGCTAAGGAGTACCAAAAGAATAGAAGAATAAACCATAACAAGGAAATGATTGTGCATAATAAGTGTTATTAAGAAAGAGGGGGTTAACTTGTTGTTTTGAATCAAGGGAATGAGAATTGTTACTCTGATTTTAATTTTTTAATTGATTTTTACATTTTTAATGTTCTTTAGAGTCAGATGACTCTCTGGTGTGAAATCTTGGCATCAGATGGAATACTGATATTTCATCTTAGCTGCAAACCTAATAGAAAAATTAGTGTACTGGAGGGTTTTTAAAATAAGATTGTTTAATATAGTTGTTCATACATTGTCTTCAATTATGAATAAGCCAAACATAAAGTTTTGGATGCCTATGATATCTAATAAAGACATCTTAATAGTAGTAGGTTGTTTAAACTGTAGACACAGTCAAATCTGTGTGATGAGACAAATACCAGATGATGACTTGTTTGCTGCCTACCATTGATTATTTCATTGATTTTTTTTTCTTTGCTATGCCGTGGAGGAATCTCATTTTCAATGTAATAGAACAATACTATAAATAAGTAGGATGTCTAAAAGGGCCTATAAACCTGTATTTTTGAGATCATGTCCATGCAACTGAGGTGGAATGATTTGAGGCATAGCCTGAGGCAACCAGAGAGAAGGTACTGCACAGGAAAATGAGTCTTTTAAGTCTCTCAAGCACCAGTTGTAGAGAACAGGGACATGAGCAGGCAGAGATTGTGCATGTGAGTGCACATTGCCGGTCAGGAACAAACTACACAGAGAACTAATGACAGGAAACGCTAATTTAATGATACATGGGAGATTCTTTAGTACAGTGATCTCTGGACTTTGAAAACATGTGCACAAAATGATGTTCAAATTCAAAACTTAGCCTTCCATTATTCTTAAGGGGAGCTTTTTTACTTGGAGTGTTAGTTTCACCTGACAATGCTCTTATTTAGGAGCTGGTAACAATTTCTTCACTCTCTTATTAGTTTCAAAATTCTCCTGTCTGAAAATATGCTTTTTTCTCCCCCTGCTTTGCACGAGGTTATTTAGATTGTTCTAAAACTGAGATGTATAGTCCTGAAATCTGCAGCTCAGCTGCAGTCAATTCAGGGACCCTGGCGAACTCTCAAAGAACCTGTAATCCACAGGGGTAATATGAGCGACAGGTTTATAAGAAAATTACTGATGTCTTCATGGCACTTCAGGTTTTTTATATTGAGAAATGATCTTGCACAGAAAAAGAACTAAGTGAGTTTCTCACGGGAAAAAAAATGCATATGATAAACTTTTTAGGTAAGAATGTCCTTTAAATTCTCAATGCTACAGTAATTATGAAATGTAGTCAAGTAAATAACTGTTGTTGTGGAAGAGACTATACTCAGGAGTTATTTTGACTTTGTGCCTAATGGGAAATAACAGTCATGAAGGCAGAGATAGAAACATTCTCTTACTCTTACCTTTGATACTTATATGTCTGAGAAAATTTTAGTCACTTAATTTCAATTCTTAAAAGAAAAAAATTAACTGCTGTCATACATATGCAAATAAGACCTTGCCTTGATTTATTTTTGTTTTAATTTAATCTATTGCCCCTTTTTATAGGGTAAAATTAATAGGGAAGCAAGGTATTATTAATGGGGCTGAAATTTCACCATCTAGAACTTAAATAGCAAATTATAATCCTCCTCAGCAGTACAGGAATTTTACCCTATTATTTCCTAAATCTTATTAAAAATAGAAGAGCATAATCAACTGCAAGTAACTTTCATCCAGATAATCTATTGAAGACTGTCTGAGATACTCAAAGAGTAGATAGAACATTGCTGGTCTGATCCTCTTGGGATGGGAATTATTTAGATGGCCCATATTTAAAAATCTCTTTCATCTTGCTCTTTCAATTTAGAAGACGGTGCATAGCAAGTAGTGGGAAGTTGATGGTCTAGGTAGGACTCACTGGGCTGTTGTACCCGTGGGCAGATTTTTGTGAAGGTGATGTGACACGTCCTCAAGTCTGTCTTTTTGAGATAGAGCTCTTGGCTTCTACAGTGGCCTTTTATAAAGCCTAGTGTCATCTCTTATCTTCCTGATTCTTTATCCTATTTGTCGCTTTTACCAAGTATAAAGATATATTCCTTATAGCCATCTTGAAATACCGTGAAAATGGTCTGCTGGATAATCAGTGATTAATAATATCCAGTAATCATCATGTCTTTACATTTCATCTGTGAAGAAAATTTCAGCTTGTCTAGATACTTAGCTTGCTTGTAACTTCAGAGATGGCACTTCTTACCTACTTTTAGGTTTTCCAGGAATAAGCCCACTGAGACTTGCTGCTGGTGTGCTCCAGAATGTTTCATACCAAGTGAGCTGGAGCTATCAAGTTAGCAGAAGTAATGCTTCTGATTTGATATTGTTTTTTTCAAGGAGAAAAAAAAAAAAACTCTTCCTTTTTCTATCTTCCATTAATAATTTGGTCTTTCAATATTGCTTTGAAAAAAGTGAGTGGTGCAATCCTAAATATGACTACAAGATCCTACTGTGTTAACCTTTGCCTGGGTGTTTATGGGAAAGTAAATAAAATCTAGTGTATCACAGCCTGGCACAGAGATGCAAAACCCATTTATATAGTAGACCTCCCTCTCAAACATCCCTTTCCCATAACTTTAATACTTAGTAAACTATTGAAATCCAGCATTTAATAAGGTAATATATGCATGATGGTGGGATAGATAGTGCCAGTTTGTTGTTTTATAGCATGTGTAGTAAAAAGAGGATGAAAATGGAGTGCAAGATAATTTCATCAAAATAATAAGGATGCTTAATTTTGTCTGCTGCCTGAACAGCTGTTAGGAGGACTAGTGTTGTGACAGTGTAGCCCTGAGATTTTTGGTGGTGGTTTAGAAACAGGAGTGAAAGGGTTTGGTATTTATAATTTACGATAGAAGCTTGGTATTGCTGGGTGTGCTGCTTGTTTCTCCTCCACCGTCCCTGTTTTTGTGCCAATTAAATGTAAACTGTGGTTTGTAGATACTGATCACTGCAGTGAGCAATTGGGGGAAGGTCTTGCTGGTGTTGCTAATACATAGTTGGATGTCTCTGTCTCAATTAATCAGATAAGTTGAGGAGATTGCCAGCTCCAGAGAGGTCCAGCAGCAGTTTGTTATACTTAAAGCATGCTGCTTTGCAGACAAAGGCTTTAGTGGTTTGTTGCAGTCAGAGGGGAGTAATGGCATTTAGGCAGTGCTAAACAAAGTTTTCTGTATTGTACCTTTTCCCCCTGTAGGCCTAATAGCATGGATACAAAATGCCATCATAGTGCTGTTTGTTCAAGTCATCTCTATTCCCCGATCTCTTTCTGCCCTAGCCAAATGACGATTCTAAATTTGATGATTCTGAAAATGCATGGGCAACTATAGGGTTATAGAAACAGGATAAGGGATACATATGCTGAACATTCACTATGCCTGTTTCTTTAGATGTTCTGGTTTCCTTGTGCCTGATATTTACAGCCCATTCAGTAGTAAACTTCATTTGGTAAGCATTAATTCATTTGCAGAAGTTAGTTTTCCACTGATCTTCTAGGACTGCAATTCAGATCCAAGTTAATTTCATAAATGGCTGATGGATTGTGTTAAACTGTTTTTTCTATTTAAGTCAATGTACTGCCAAATATCCACATCACTAGGAAAATCTCCATTGTCAGGGAGAAACTGAAGATTTGAAGCCAGTCCCTTCAGCCAGTTGTTGATTATAGTACATTGGAGTCCGTGGAGTGATGAGAAATTACTCCATCTGAAGATGTGGTGGTACACGCAGTTCCACCTCATCAAAAAGCAAAATGTTTTCTACTCAGGTCAGTGCTGAGTCCCAGTGGCATAACTCTAGAAGGAGTTTGGCAGTTGCTGTTCCTGCAGCTGTCCCAGAACTAGAAGAAGTCTTTTGAGCCTAGTGATTGAACTGCTGATGCCTGTGCTGATGCATGAAATTTATCAATAAGGAAAAAAAGTGAAACAAATAATCAAAAATGTCTATGGAGCAGTTCTCCTGGAAAATGTCATCACTAACCAAACTATTGGGTAAAAATGGACATGTATATCATTTCCTCACATATAAAAAGTGGATAACTAATGTTGGTGATTCAAAAATATGAACCATGAAACCTTTCCTGTTATTATTGGTGCAATAATAGCAACTTGCTTGAGCTTTCACTGTGTGCTGTCAGTGGCTGTAGTGTTATGTATACAGCCAAGGATGATGGTGAATAGCCTGACAAAATCCAGAGGTGAAAGAAGAGGTTGTAGAAAAGCTTAATTTCCTAGCGGCTTGCCAAAGCAAGAAGACATTTGACTCTTTCAGAACTTGATCCCTCCATTGAGGGTAGGAAGTGATGCTGGAGATAATTAGTTGAGTGGCCTCTGGAGGAAAAGTTTTTGGGAGCTGTCCAGCTTGTTGTTGTCCAGTGTTTCTTTCCCCAGGGCTTCAGTTATTGTAATATCCTGTGTAGGATTGGACAAGTCTCCCTTTCTTACAGAGAATGTTCCTCCAACTGTATTCTTCTCTCTCTACACTCCTTTTTTTGCTTTGTTGGCTTCTGTTTCTGCACAGTATATCAAACAGCTACTCATCTTCAGAGGAATTCATGACCTGTGGATACCCTTCCTACCATCTTTCCCTCCAGACCAAGAATTCAGTACTGCTGTTGGTCAGTCCTCATTGCCAACATTCCTGGAACATTTTTCCCCCTTTTCAGTTAATCTTCACAGGCTCTTTCTTTCTGCCCTTCCTTCTTGTTAGGCAAAGAAAATACCCTGACATCTTGTTCCCTCTTTAAAACTCCTACTTTCTGTACTGAAGGAAATTTGGTAAACAGTAAGACTCTGTCCTGAGACCACAACTTACTACAATAGTGAATATTGTTTCATTTTCTCTTCAGTCTCTCAAGGTCTTAGGGGGCTTGTGTGAGATGTCACCTTGTTAGGGGCAGAAGTAATGGAATTTGCTCTGTGCTCATGTCTCCCTGCCTCATGAAGGATGTTGGTTCAGAACCTATGTTCTAAACTTCCTCTTAATGTGTCAGCATTTATTTACAGAATTGCTTGTGTTGGAAGGGGTGTTTAAAGACCATCTGGTCCAGCTTGCAAATAATGTTCATAATATAGCATTTATATTAATATTTATATTAATGTCAGCTATTTGTTTTTAATATTACTTGGCTGAACAGGGAACCCAGCTTGGAAGTCAAGAGGAAAAATAAATCATATATTCTCTAGAAATGAGGTCAGGTTTTGCAGGAAGATACAGGTGGTCAATGCTTCCAGCCTGTGACTGTCTTTTGATGCTTTGGGATAATGCCTTTAATAAAATGCTTAAATTTTTGATAATAGCTGAAGTAGCCAGACAGTTCAATTACGTGACTATTGTAGATCCCTTCCAGATAAACTATTCCTTTCCTTCTTCTGTGCTTCTTCCTACCACTTACCTCAGATGTACTGGCAGGGAAAATAACCTCTAATGACATTTCTTCCCAGCCCTGCACTAGTAAAAGGGATTGAATATCCATAACAGTGCCCCAGCCTAGCCATTGGCTCTGTCACCCTGTAGGTCACCTCGAGATAATGGGACAAATTGCACAAATGTACAAAAAGTATGCATGATGTGTGGTTTTTGAAAGTCTTTTCATCCAGCTGAGATGGGTTTTCACAGGATGGCAAAACCTCTGACCTAGCAAGGCCTGGAGATCAAGCCCTCAGTCTGTTGCAGGATGTGCTTCTCATCTAATTGGTTTCAAACATTTTGAAGGTGTCAATTTTCCTGTAGTTTTTATTTTTACTTCTTGTATGGCTTTTCAGAAATGCCCTAACCTTTGAAAAACATAGTAAAACACTTGTCTTTTACTGTTCCCTGTGTGAACAGCAGCGTTCCCTCAGAGGGAAGGTCCATCTGGCCCAGTACTCTGTCTCCAAAGTGTCCAACCACCAGTGTCTGAAGAAGAGCACTGAAGTCTAGTCCTGACAGGGTCCTGGTGGTGCTCACAGGCCTCAGTGGCTGGGACTGGCCTGCCCTGGGATGCCCAGCCCCACCACCTCCTGCCAAGGGCCCAGGGGACGTGTCCCACCTCTGCCTGGGACCTTCAGTCCCTGCCTGAGCCCTGCTGTGGGTGTGCCCATCTCTGCCTCTGTCTCCTGGATGGGCCTGGGACCTGCACTGCAGAGCTGCTTTCTGGGGTGGAGCCCCAGACCTGGTCAGACCTTGTCATGCAGAATGCTGGGTTTAATATGGCATAACTGCTCTGTCCTATTTCCTCTGCTCACCATAAATTAAGTAACACAGAGGCTATTATTTGCCTGCCATGACAGGGACTTGTCAGCTCTAAAAACTGAAGAGGACACACAGCACAAAGTTTACAGCTGAAAATAGAATTTTCCTGTTTTTCTGAATCTGTTTCAGAGTCAATGTTCACAACCATTACCACAATGAGCATGTGTAGCCAGGAGCAGGCTGATGTGTTCTTCAATTTAGCTTGAAATACATCCTTTGCAGTCTGGCAAAGGCAAGTGATAGTGCTACAGAAAATAGCAGTGGGAATGCATGCCAAGCAGCTCCTGTTTCCTGAAGAGAATGTGAAGAATGATCAGGACCAACCACACACAAAAGAAAAAGAAGAGGAGATGTGTCAAACTGTAGTGAATTTCTGAAATATGACACACATTGATGCCAAGCACACTTTTTGCCTTCCAAAGCTCACTCTGTTTCTGTGCTTCTTATCCTCACCAGTGGTCAGGCTCAGTGCTGCAGGGGAAGGCAAACACCTCCAGGGCCAATGCCAATCTACCCTGGGGGAAATTCCTTTCTCACCTGGCTGGGGGGCCATCAGCTATTCCCTGGGCACATGAACAAGACATGGCTCCTCCTCTCAAAGGCTGATCAGACCTCCCAGGAGATGCCCAAGCCTTAATCTGCCCTACCTAGAGTCATTTCAGGAGCTTCTGAGACTGATCACATGCCCCTGGACTGATCTTCCTTGAGAGCAAGAATCCTTCCTGCACCTGCTTCCTGCACCAGTGGGTGATTCAAAGTCCTGGGAGCCCTGGAAATATCTCTGCACTTCTTCTCTTATGACTGCTGCCCCTGGCTCCACAGAGAATGCAGACAGGGAGCTCTGCAGTGCTCCTCAACAAGGTGTTTACTTGGTCTGGTCACAGCTCGTAGCTGAAAGAGATTTTCATCCTTCCAGTGAATTCTGCGGGTGGCCTTGCAGCAGAGAGCCTCCACCAACCTTGTCCATCACCTGGTCTCCTTTTGTCAACTCCCTCCAAGTAATCCCAACAGCTTCTCAGGGATTGCCTCCTTGATGTCTTTGGACTAGCCCTGGGCCAGTTCTGGCAGCAGGACACAGGAGGATGCTTTCCTTTATCCTGCGCCGGGCACTGTGAGTGCTGCATTGCTGGGTGGTGGCACTCTGCCGTGGGGGTTTTGGGACCCTCCATGTGCAGCGTCATCCTCCCCCCAGCATCCTTCATAGGAAGGCTTTTGGGTGCTGGCCCCAAGGTATCTCTGTGCTCCAAGGCCCAGGGTGTTGTCCTTGCCCTTGGTGACCATGCACTGAGCACAGCTGCTGGGCATTCCCCATACATCCTCTGCCTCTTGGCTCCTAAGGACCAACCTCGTGCTGTTACTCCTCTCTCAGGCTGTGGCAGAATCCAACCCTGCAGCCCAGAGACCACCATCAGCCATCCCCTTCTATGCCAGAGCTAGTGTCTATGAGGCCCTGCAGGGAGGAGGATGAGGGACTTGATCTGTCTGCAAACTCTTTTCCTGGGCCATAGGGGGCTGATTTTAGCAGCTGCAGCTTGGAGGAAAGCCAAAGTGAAACCAGAGCCATTGGCTGAGATGGACAGAGCCAGCAGATCACCATGGAAATAATACAGGCTTTGACAAACCAGTAAGTGGAGGTGACATTGGTGTGGTGGAAAGGTTGGTCGCTTTTGGACATAGAACATTTGGATCTGAGCCCAAAGCACAATCAGGCAAATAAGAACTCTTCCAAACCAGGAAATAGCTCAATGCTGCTTTTACTGTCATATCCCTTTGTTCCACTGAAACCATGCTGCCCAAATCCTCTATTAAATACACTCACTGGCTGAGTTTATGTGGAATAAAAAAACACACTTCAGCCAGGGGTAAAATTTTCATAGCTTGTTTATCACTTTATCCTTTCTGTAAGTTATTTATGAGAGAAGAGCTCAGTTGGTCTTGAAATTCACTACCAGCTAGTTTTCAATAATAATGCAAACCTAAAATTTTAGCTCATAAAATTCCATGTTATATAGGATGTACAGATTTCTTTTTCTCAAAGTCCTCTGGACAGGAGCAGTGATAGCAGATTTGTCTCTAACCTTGCTCTGCCTGCTGATCTCTCCAGTCACATTCAGACATATGCAAGGGCCTGTCTTGTCACACTGAGCTTTCATCAAAATACTGAGATTCTGTAACTGAGTGGATATAGTCTGGCATTATTATACTCATTGCGCCAGTTTTGCAAACTACCTGCCAACTGTGTGCTAGAAGATTGTTTTACATAGTTTCTTTTATTAATTAAAATTACATTCCTTTGTATTTGAATGATGTAGTGAGTCACACGGGCAGTCTCAGATGGTTCCAGGTGGGCAGTAAGAGGGAAACTCTTTAGTCCTTCTTGGCATCTCTCTTCTAGGCACGTAGGCCCTCTAAAGAGCAGCAGTTGCCTTTTAGTGTCCAAAACTATCCTTATCCATGTCAGCATTACCAGTAACAACCTTCCTCTTTGCTACATGGCTGCACAAATAATTTAAAAAGTTCATCAGCAAGCTCTATTCACACTCCTGGGGAGTAAAGCGTATCCCACAGACAGCAGGGACATTAACTGCAACACACTGACCCACCAAGGTTTGGTCTCTTGTAGCTTTCTCAGTGCCTGGACTGGTTGGACACTTTCTCCCATGAAACTTCCAAGCTCAATTAATGCCAGTCAAGAATATTTCCTCTTTTAAGAGGCAGACATCAGTTCTGAAAGGAGCTGGACTGATACCAGCAGCCCTGTGTTCAGATCCCACCCACACAGCTCGTCCATGGCTCAGTTGTCTGCCAGAGCCTGGATCTGGTTGTGAGTGTGTGGAGCTGGACTCCTGCAAGTTACTCATGGATGGAGCACCCTTGACACATCTCTCAGGCTCCACCCTTCACACTTTGCTGTCATCAAGTGTAGGAAACAGAGAAGTTCATGGTCAGGTCTTTTGAATTTAGATGCAAAAAAACATTTTTCAAGAATTTAGGTTTCCTTGTCTGCCTCATATTCTGGATTTTGTGGCATCCATGAGGCAGAAGACTCTATCTCATGATATAATTCTACAGCACTCACTCTCCCCTCCAGCTGAGGCCTGGAGAGAAGACCATTACTATCTGATAACTTCCAAAACTGGACTGCAAATTGAGAACAATGTGGTGGATTTGCCAATTAGCAAATGGAAGACCCCACCATTTCCCATCATGGAAAATGGCATGAAGGTGTTGCTATCTTTTTAATTTGCCTTTGGTGTAAAACAATCAGAGTTTTTATTTTATATTAATATGTGCAAGATTTTATGTCTTTACTTGAAAAAGCTGGAGTGCTTTCCACAACAGATGTAACTCTGATTTTGAGCCAGATTTTAATGCAACTGAGGTTTGTCTCTGGGCAATTAAAATCCTCAATTAACATATTAATTATTTTTCTAATGATACTGTATTCTTTTTGTCTTCTGAAGGGAAAAGAAAATGCTTAATTTGTATACTGGTTTGTGAGTTATTTAGCTAATTTACACATGAGAATTTGCTAGTGTTTATCTTACGGTCACAAAACCATGCATTTATTTTAAGAGTTTTATATATTTCCTGCTCTAGTAGCTTCAGCTGGCAGGTGTAATTACCAAACCTTAAAAAATGCAGGAGATTGTCTTACGTGTTTGTACTTGTTGAGATAGAAGGAACAAACACTTTTAACATAAATAACTGGCAATACCTATCTTTCTCTAATCTTTATAAAAACTGAAAAACCTTTCAAATATTGATCTGTGGAAGTTTAAGAAAAAAAGTTATTTTGATCTCTTCAATGGTGTTCCAATCACTTCAATGCAAAGGCAGTGCTTAAGCTGTGCAGAAGTAGCTCTTAATTTAGGCTGATGGTGTCAGGGGCGAACAAAGAAAGAAGGGAAGCAACCGAGGGACAGAAAAGCATATCTGCTGTATAAACATACCTACTCTTCTGTCATTGCTAACAGGATTGCTTATTGACAGAAAAGTATGTTCTGTGTTCTTCTAGCATGGCTGCATGTGGAGCTCCATCTCATCCAAAGTGGCTCAGGAGATTGGGCAGATGTCTGTTCTCACATAACAGATCAGCCCGTGTTGCAAGTGGTGCCATATGCTGAGCACAAGTATTTGCTGTCACTGGAAACAAACTTTTGAGCACTGAATGAAATAATTTTTCAAGCTTGAATAGATTTTCTTTCTTTTACTAGCCTGTTCTCCACATCCTGGCTGGAGACCTGTTGGGCTAATTGCTGTACAAACTGTTCCATGGGTTAAGAGGAAGCATGGGCTGCAGCCAGAGGCCAGGACACACTAGAAGCATAGACATGCACAAGCAGATGTGTGCACAAGTGTGTAGAGATTGAAAAAAGATACTGATTTTAGTTGTTTGCATTCCAGCTTTACTGTGATCAGGGTTTTCTTTGCAAAAGTTTTTGAGAAAGAGATTTGAAGCAAGATGGCAGCTACCAGCAGGATATGAGTCTTAAGATTGCTTCAGGCAGGACATGACATGCATGAAGATTATATTAATATAGTTGTGTGATAAACAGAAAAAACCCAAAGGTACACAGAGACTACTTAAAAGGCAGGATAGGAGGATCAAGCACCAGCTGCAGAGACCAGCAGTGGCTTCTGTAGGGAGGGGGACAAACCTGAAGGTAATGAAAAGTGGAGGGGGAGAAGAAAAAGATGGAATAATAGCAGAAGCTAAGGAGGTGGATAGGAAAACTGAAGGGAGGGGGACTGAGGCATAGCTGGGCTTATCAGGGCTGAATAGCAAACAATGAAACTTAATGTTAAATGACAAGTGAAGAAAGAGAAGGTGTTAGGCAAGGTGAGAGAGATAAAAACAGAAATCAGGGAGGTAGTAAACATCAATTGAATCAAATTCAATTTGCTTCATTTTCAGAAGGAGAAACAGCTTAGGAAGACTCCACTGCTGAGTGGACTCTTCTCCCTATTTTTCTTCTGGATCATGATAATCTCATATAGAGATCTAAGAAGAAACTACTCATCCTTTGAGCTGGAGCTGATTTTGTTGAAAAACTCTTTTTCCCAGACAGAAAATGAATGTGTACACAGGCTGTAGTAGTCTCAAAACAAGCAGCACAACTCCTGTATTCTCCTGTATTCCTTAGTCTGTTTCTCTCACCTCTTTATCACACAGGTTCTGAACATAATACTTCTGATTTTCCTGGCCCTTGAGATGATATGTTTGCATATGCATTTAATGAAATAAGTGCTGTTTAGACTTTCATTGCAATAGCAACTGGCAGACCCAGTCATGGACTGACATGTATGAATGCTGTATGAGAGCTGTGTGAAACCCAAACTGAAGTGCCAGGAAATGTGCAATCTGAATGTAAAGACAGGAGTTCATAGGTGACCAGAGACAGCTAATAAACAAATGCAGAAAACAGTGTTCATCTGAGCAATGATAGTTTTTCTGATCATAGATTCTCCAATTTACCTGAAGTGCACTTCAATTATAATTATGATTTTGAAGCACGTCATTTAATATAAATGTACCCCTGAGTAAATCTATCCATATGTAAGATAGCACTTCTCCTATCTATTGCTGTTAAAGTCTGAATGCATACAGGCACACTTGCCACTTTTCCTGGAGAAGGGGATGAGTACAGCACAGGGGGCAGAGCCACAGCATGGCACTGGAGCTTCGCTGCCTGTGGGGCGTTTCTGGCTGGCTGGGGTGCTGGCAGTAGGGCTTTGTGTCAGGTTTGCTAAAAAACCTGCACAGTGTCATTCTTTCTGGATTAAATGTGTGAAGGGATCACAACACATTCTGCCTCTGTGCAGAAAATGCTTTCTGTGACTCAGTATAGGTTATGCATGATATGTGAGCCAGGCAGTTTAGGTAGATACACACACTGGCTTATTTTTGCTTGCCATTCACAAACTGAGTGACTTGAATTGAGGTTTGTCATGCTGAGATGCTTTGAGGATGGAGGAGTGAGAAAATGTATTGCAATACCTTGGAGTTGTGTTGTCTGGCACAGCAGGAGGCAGATGGGATGCAAGTCTGGAAACTCTTCCTCCTTCCAGAGTGGTCTTGCAGCATCCCTGTTCTGCATAATTTGCTGGTGTATTGTGGGTAGCTCTGGAGGCAAGAGTGAAGCTGTGGGGTTTTCACATTGCCTTTGGGAATGAAACTTTCTATGAAAGCTGCATTAGAACTGGCTTAGGAAGAGACCTGTGCCTGTGCTTTTATCCCAAATCACAGAAAGTAGAGAATGGAATGTCTCTTCTGTATGTGGCATAATGTAATTTATTACTTTTTGTTATGTGCAAAGCTACTAAGTCTGAAACCAGCTTCTGTGTGGCTGTAGAAAATTCATGGTGACTGGTTGTGAGAAGAGGATTTACAGTTCAGCTATTTGGAAGAGTTTTGCTGTGTTTGCTTCTAATAGACAGCTGAAAAAAGTGTGGATTAACTTCTCTGAGGTTGCCTTTAAAGACGATGTGGCTCCTTGCCCAACTTTGGGATCACCCTGCTTTATTTCCAGTGTTAATACACTTCTTTAATAAAAGCAAAGGGCCACCAGACTATAGGCAGTTGGTAAATGCGGGACTAAAATGGATTATGTCCATGAGATTTAGTGGCTTGTGAAAGACAGAGGGAGATGACAAAGCAATGTGTACTTTTATTTTGTCTAATTTCATAGCTATTACATGTTTTGTACGTCTTTTAATAACAGGGGAATATAATCAAATGACATTGTTTTGTTATATATATTTTTTTTCAGCTGAACATTTCTGAACAGTTGAGACTCTTCCTAAATCCAAAGCTTTTACTTCTCTTCTTCATTTTTTGTGCTCTTGATGAATTGACGGTTTTAGCAGTGGTGTCAATCATGTTGTTTTAAGGTTTCTGTTGATGAGTGCACAACAGAAACTGATGGTGGGGATGAATAGTAAGGTGGGTCAACAGTCTCCACAGGTGTGTGACATGAGGAGATGGGGATATCAAACTCTTTGGTTGCTGAGGGGCTTTCCCTGCTAGTGCTATAGGGAAGCTATAAAGTGTCAGCATGCCCCAATCATAGAAGGAAGGAGAATGATCTGAAGTACAGGCATTATAAATGTTGCTGAATTGTAGATGTCTTTTGATTTTTTAATTGTGTTTTAAAGTTTTATTACTTCATGTTTGAAGAGCACTTCTGTCCTTGCTGATTGGCTCTTCCTGATTCAGACTTAAGTTTCTCTCTTTGTTTCCTTGTTTCTCTCTGCGTAGTTTTGTAACAAACATGTAGATGTTTCAAAACTGTTTGAGGCCTGAATAAGGAAGCAGGGTCTTGTTCACAGATTTTGAGGTCTAATCTTGGACTATTCATACTATATACTGGACTACTCAAACTGGATATCTGGTCAGCTCCAGTATGGTACACTGAAATTTACTTCCTTTGTGGCTGGTCCCTGCAATATCCATGTTTGTCAATAAACTAATGGGAAGAGGATATACTGGTCAGCTGGCACCCATCTAAGCTCATTCAATGTGAGGATTTTGCAATGAAACTCTGCTGTAGAAGTCTTTTGTTTTCTTTCAGTTTCTTCCTAAGTTAAATGGATATTATACTTAATCTTACACAGTCTGGAAAGTTTATTCTACTTAACATTGTTTTTAGTTTTTAAAACACGTGTATTTCAGCATTGAAGTGCATGGCAACGTGCAGCTCTACTGGAACAGTAATGTAGTATGCTGTTAACATGGGTAAGGTACACTCGATACTGAACAGTGGAACGAATCAATTAATAAAATGTTGTCAAAGGCTTTGGTGGAAAAAACAATATTTTTAAATGTCGCTTATGTTGGTTATGGGATACATGCTGAGTTAACCTCATTGAACTTTTCCCCAGGAATTGATGCGCTTACAATTGGCGGGTCATTATGCTGCTCCACCTGTGTAGTGTTAAGGTCAGTGTGTTTTTCTGATTATAAAAACCATCCATACCATTCCATTATAAATTCACTACCATTCATATAATGGAATGTGCCAAAGCTCGGAGCTCGTTGCAGCTGCCCCCGGTCCATGTTTAAGATCAAACAAAGTGGTTCAGGTAATTTGAGCACCTTTTCAAGAATACACTCAATCAAGCTTCATTTGAAGTGATCTTTCATTGTTTAAGGTTTTTGTTTTTTCTTTTTTTGTAACCTGCTAAGCATCCATCTGATGTCAGTGTTGGGTTTGTTTTGTGTGGCCAGCCCAAGAATCCTTACAGAATGAAGATGTGGTGATTATACAATCCTAGCAAGGAGATCCTGGGAGCAGCAGGCAACTGTAACACTGCAGTTGCACGTATCCATGCCTAGGCAAAGCACAGAATGCATCAACCACTCACCTTCACAAGGCATTTTCTGAAACCTGCAGCTTCTAACTGTGAATTAATTCTGAGTCATCATGACACACAAATCAGCCATCGCGGTAGACACTAATGTGTGAGATGCTGGGATGTATGACTACGGCACTAATCACTGACTAGAGGAACCTGTTAGATGATGTGCATGCATAACACACTGCTGCTGTATGCATCTTCCTGCACAGCTTAGTCTTCTCAATTGTTATGTGTTATCAAAGAGAGTCAGAATGTGTATTGAAGTTTATCTAGTGCTCCTTCTGTCACTGAAATGTTGATATGGTCGGGGCTTTTGTTTGAGTGTTTGCTTCTCTATTTTCCTCTCCTATTAATTATCCAAATGACTTGAATTCTCTGAAGAGGAAGAGTTCAGTGAACAGCCATGTATGTCATAGGGCATTATGTTCTTCCAGTTTCATGAGGACATATCCTTTCTGTTTAAAGTTCTGCACTTCACCGTAGCCAGTGAGAGTCTCAGGCACAAGCAGTTCTACCGGGAAGGCATTTGAGCCTCTGTGCAAATTAAGCAGTGCTGTAATTACTGAGGAAATACATGAATTCTCTTGATGATGGCAACTGAGAATCTTTGTGGACGTGTCCAACAGCACTCATTTCACCTCTGTCTAGTTGCAAGCTCAGTGGTATTCTACATGCATATAGACTCACAAAATGTGATGAAGAATTGCGGAAAGACTCTTTGGTGAAGAGTAATCCTTGAATGTCCTAGATTATGAAAACTGTTCACAAGCTGACATTTCGTATGACAATCATTTGAATTTTGCAGCTATTGCATCAGGTAAGTATGTCATCAAAAGTATTTGGCAGTTTCTTTCATTACTCTGAAAAAAAAAGAAAACCAACAAACTAAATTAAATATTCCTGCCCCTCCCCCCTCCCCCCAAAAGATGATACAGGTTATGGTAGGATTGCGTCTTTTGCTCAAGTGAAAAGGCTTAAGAGGAAGGGCATGTTTCATAGCCAAAGGGGTATGAAAAAGATTGAGAATAGTTTTTGTTTTAGTAAAGCAGAGTGCATAATACCTTTTTAATTTATGAGCAAAACCATATTTTACTTGGGCATCAGAAGGAATGTATTTGCAGAATTTTCAAATTCATCTGTGGTGATGATTTTCCTAAGTTGCTTTAGCAATGGATCTCTCACTCCTAGCTAAGTGTCTGTAACAAATCTGGACCCTTACACACAATACCACAGGAGATCATGGAGGTTGTGTTAAGTACGTTCCACCAAGAATCCTGCCAGGAATAGGTAGCTGATGTAGCAGCAAGAAGAAAACAGATTACTTTCTTGCTGCAGCATATTCAACTGACTGTGATGCTTTGTTTCCTCAGGGTGGTCTTGTGGTTAAGCTAAGGGAGTCTTGGTGCTCAGTCTGTGTGGACAGCTGTATTCAGATGTACCAAAGTGATGTCAGTCACCTGTTGCAAAGTGCTCTCTATTAGATACATCACCTATCTTTTATTGACAAAATTCCTTAACTGCAGCTTTGGTTCAGTTTCTACCACTCTCCTCTACATATGGAGTGAAAAAAGCATTTCCTCAACTGGAAAAAGTCTTTCCTCATTTCCTTGCCCCACCTCCCCTCTCCTCATCCTGTGTGGAGAGCATGTTGAACTAAGTTTATAACAAAATTTCCGGCTGTACACTTTTTTCATCTTTATTGCCATTATTAGAAAAAAAAATTAGTTTCCGTTTTAATCTCAGCATGGATTACTGCAGGGATATCAAACCAGATGCACAATTTGGTGTATGGCAATCAGCAGTAGGTACCTGCAAGGGTATTTCCTTGTCCTTCCAGATAGGCTTTTGAGTTGCAATGTAGGCATCGGAAATAAGTGCCAGTATTTTTAAGCATCTTGAAGATTTGATGGGTACAAGAAGTGTAGGACCCTTCCAAACCCTCCCTTGGGGAGGCCTGAGCACTATTTAAAAGTATTTAAGTATCTAATTTAATTTCTTTAAGTTAGTTTCCCTACATATGGCATATATAGTCAACAGAGTGAAGTCATGCTCCTGTTGATATTTCAGAGCACTGTTTTCTCTCTCTTAACTGTACAACCAATATAGAAAAGTTACCCTCAGTGAAGTGCTCAAATCTCAATACAGGCTATAAAACTGGAAGGAACATATAGAAACACGGCCAAAAAAGTTATAACACAATCAAAATAAGGTCCCAGTTACAAAATATATTAGTGTTCTAGTATGTGGTGACTCCTCTGCAAGTAATTCTGCCTTTGAAAACGTCTTCTCTAGATGAGACACAGAACAGCATATTAACCTTTTGCTTTAGATTTAGTCCTTGATTAGGCAAGAGAGCTGTTATCAATCCACCACTTAAAAAAAAATCATCTCCATTGTGAGTTTTACATTATGTTTGGTCTATTGGGGACTGCTATAACACATGTGGTTTTTGTAATATGCTGTGTATTTACATTAAGACATACAGCAATATTTTATTCTTTAATTAGAGTTTATCAATCATGGAATTCATACTTTCAATAAAAAGAGTTATTTATGGGAAAAAGATCCATTAATTTTCCTACACCAAATGTTATTACTGTATAGTTGTTACGTGGGGATTATTTAGGACTCAACAGAAAAAAAAACTTTTCAGATATCCTTTTGCAGTGTAATTCTCAAGCAAAAATAAATAACAACAAATAAGCTATAGGAATTACTTTTTATAAAGCAGCACATATTGGTAGAACCTATCCTGAAAGCTATTTCCCAGACAAAAGCATTTCCCCATATCCAAAATAAAGCAGTTGGCAATCCCTTTGCTATAATCTGTGCCTTACATATTTGTACTGCCTTTTTTAATGCTAGTAATGACAAAAGTATGTAAAGAATGTGCTTTGAACTGTGCAGTTTTTCTTATATGTTTGTCTGATAGGCAGAAGAGCCAACCAAAATCATTGGGTGCAAAAGGGATGGTGGATAGCCAGCCTGCAAGCATGAAGGAGACCCTGGCTCTTCCTGTAGACTCTCAACTGTGTGCTGATGGTGCCAGCAATGGCTGCAAGATACCGGAGAGTTGTTGGAGGAGAGGTGGAGCTGTGAACCAGAGCCCTTGCTCTCCTAATGTCTTTAATTAGAGTACATAAATATTGCCCGGGACTGCAGTTACATCTTAATGGAGAAATTAAGAAACAGATTAATTTTTGGCACAATTCCCTCTTCCTGTTTATGTTGGTCTTTATTTCCAGCACCAGTTTAATTGAAGGAACAATTCTCTGTACTTGCTTATTATCTGCCAGACATGTAAGGGAATAACTATACATTTGGAAAAGCACAAGGGTGTTTAAGGGCACTACCAGAAATTGAGACATGCTTTAAAAAACAGCACAACTGACCAATATTATCATCCAGGTTATTAGGAAGGGAGCACTTAATAGGAAATTTGATAATGATTGCCATTTTGCCCATGATATCACCTAACTGAAAGGTTGTGAAGGTGGTGCTTTGATAGGGTCACTGTGGTCAAGATGACCCTGAGATGGTTAAAAAGTCTCTTTTTCCCCAGTCCAGCAATTGAAGAAGGAGTTGGAGTTCCTTGGCTCAGGTTTTCAAGGTTGTTTATTTTCTCTTATCTAATACATTCCTTTCCTGACCCACAGAGGTCTGTCTAGCAGGTCGATTTGCAGCATACTGCCCGCCCTTGGGCTGGTGTCAACATTTTATACTAAGAACTATGTGTACTTTATTTACAATTATTTTCCAATACCTTTCACCTATGTTAGACAGTCTGTCTCTTCTCTAAACCAATCTAAAAGTGCCAGCATCACACAGAACATGGAGGCTATGAAGAAGAAAGAAGAGGGACAAGGCATGCCCAACTTCCTCCATCTTGTCCCCTGAACCCCCATTCTAAAAACCTTAAAATTCTATCTTTTCACCCTGTCACAACTAACTATTATTCTACTTAAACTTTTGTGACTTGTAATTCTTCATACAAAGCTGGTAATTTGCTCCATGGGTTAAAATCAAAGTCACAGGTGTCTTTAGCTTCATGCCAGGGTCTCTGAGCCCCCTGCCAGGGATGTCCTGCGTTCCAACAGTGCTTTCCATCTAACTTCAATATTTAGGGGGACAGGAGTATGGGACAGAAGTTTTCTCAAGGCCTGTTGAAGTTAACAGACCTTGAAACAACCTAGGCATCATCTTCCATCACATCCAAGACATGAAAGATGAGGCCTAAGCTGAATTCACTTTTGCACTGATCCATACCTACTGCACAAGCCATTGTCCATACTGAATAAAATTAATGACATTGGAAACGTTATGTGCCTTCGGAGTTTTGATGCCACTTTAAAATTTCTGGATGCTGTACTGACTGTTGTCAGCTAAAAACTCATCAACTTTTAAAATATCTGAAATAAAAGGCATTATAATTTCTTTTGGTAAAATGCAAATATGCCTGTAACTTCCATGTTTTCCATACTGGGAACCTACATTGTTTCTATAGTGTTTTGCAGCTTTGGTCTTACATGATGTGTGGATATACTTTGGTTTTGGCATGCACAAATATTTTTATTTTACTGGGAAATTCAAATATGTTCTCAAAATGTGGCCCATCTCTTTAAAGCAGAGAAACTGGCTGAAAAAAATCCATTGTCTTTTGAGACTCTATATGATAAAAATCTAATTAAAGTCAGTTAATGTTTAATTTTATTAATATTAAACCATTTACAGAACTAGTTGCATAGTGAAAAAAATTATTCTACAATACACAAAAAAAGCTCTGTCAAAAAAATTATCTCTGAGTCTTTTTGTCAATATATACTTTAATTTAATTAGGAATTTAAAAATTAAAAATATAAATAAGGGGTTTTTTTGTACTTTGCATTTTAAATTAGTACATTTTCCATGACACTGAGTTTTCACCTCTGTTAATTTCTTTGGTACTTGAAGAAAAATTATGCACTTGATGCCTCATTCAGCGTAGGAGAAAAAATTCACATTAGTTTTAATAGTAAGCTGGAATCTGTCACAAAGTCCATACAGAAAATATAAGCATATTTTCTTTAATTTGTAGCTACAATTTCCCACAAGGATGAGAACATGCTGAACTCTGTATGACAAAATACTAATTAGGAGGAAGGGAACTGGAGAGGGAGTAGTGTTGTGTTGCATATTTGATCAGGTCCTGTTCCCAGTAAAGTCACTTTGATTAGATTTATGTTGTGTGTTTCTAATGGCCTTTGAAATATCATAACACCTATTTCTGCAGACTTCTACACAGGAGGAAATCCCCTTGTGTGGGTAATCAATTCAGTTGGTGGAGGCTATGTGTAATTTTTTTTCTAGCCTACTTTCCTAGGATGATCAGACTTCTGGTTGCCCTTTCTGTCTGTCAGTCTCTTACCTAATTACTTCTGAAGCCATTGGCTAATTTCAAGTGAAACAGAAAGGAGTCTGAGATAATTAGGTTTCTACAGGCCTCAGGGGCTGGGAAGAGGAGAGAGACCCAAGGATGGGACTGGAGCAAAGACAGGGAGAGTCATTTGTCACCTGCTTAAGCAGATGGCAAAGTCTCTGGGATTATCATTACCTTTGCCTTAGGTGGGTTTTTTGCATTGAAATGGACAGGAAAAAGCTGGGACTTTAATAAAGGTTTGGTGATGATGAAGGATAGAGCTCTGCAGGAAAACAGCTGTATTAATTCCACTGCTAATAGGGCTGCTTGTTTTCATTTCCAGGAATACTTCTGGAATCAGACCTGAATGTCTGTAATGCAAACATTTAGCTTCTGGTTAAAGGTTAGAAAAATACACCAATCAATTTATCATTGATACTGAGAAAGTACCAGAATAGTATGTAGCTATTATGTTAATGTGTTACAAGTGATAAATTTGTTAAATTAGTGTCTTTGTCTGCTTGCAGGTCTTATACTGTGGTGGGCTGACCCTGACTGGACATCAGGTGCCCTCCAGAGTTGCTTGTCATTCCCCTCCTCAGCTGGACAAGGGGAGAGAACATACAACAAAAGGCTTGTGTGTTGAGATAAGAACAGGGAGAGATCACTTACCCGTTACTGTCAAGGGAAAATCAGACTTGACTCAGACAAATTAAATTATTAGCAATCAAATCAGAGCAGGGTAATGAGAAACAAAACCAAATCTTAAAAAAACACCTTGTTTCCCTAGGGTTGTGGCCAGTTCTTCACATGGTTTTTCTGCCACTCCTTCCTCCCCAGGGGGAGGACTGCTTACCTTGCTCCAGCAAGGGGTCTCCTGTGAGGTCCCTCCCACCAGGAGACAGTTCTCCAAACTTCTCCAATGTGAATTCTTCCCACAGTCTGCAGTTCCTGCCAGGAAACCTGCTACAGTGGTGGGCTCTTCTCTCCGAGCATCTTCAGTTCCTGCCAGGAGCCTGTACCAGAGTGGCCTTCCCATGAGGTTACAGCCTACCTCAGGCATCCATCTGCTTTGGCTTGGGGTTCTTCTTGGGCTGCGGGTGGATCTCTTCTTCACTGTGGGCCTCCAAGAGTTTCTGGGACATAGCTACCTCACCATAGTCTGCATCCCAGGCTTCAGGGGAATCCCTGCTCTGATGCTTGAAGCACTTACTTCCCCTCCTTTACTGATCATGGGGTTTCCATAATTGTTTGACATGCTTTTTTTCACCCCTCTTGTTGTCTTGCCTTGGGCTGAAATATTTTATCTGTCTTAACAATGAGGTGCTACGACCCAGAGGTGCTACCTCCATCGTTGATGGGCTTGGCCTTGGCCGGAGGTGGACTCTTGGAGCCAGCTGGCACTGTCTCCATGGGACATTGGGGAAGCCTCTGGCAACTGCTCACAGAAGTTGCCCCTGTAGTTCCCTGCTACCGAAACTTGGTCACACAAACCCAGTGTACACACACAAATGAACTCCTACTACACTGCTTTGAAACCCCTAATGGAAATGCCTGTTCACTGGCCAAGTTTTAACGTCACTGACATTCCAGTTTTACTGCCTAGGGTTAAATCGAATAGCATTTCATCTAGCAAGTAATATCATCAATTTAAAGTAGCATCTGTAGACTAAAGCATATTTCATTGATTTGTGCACAGAACTGGTCAGCAGGAAGTTCTCGTTGTCCATAGGAGAACCGAACTGAGTCCCTTGCTGAGACACCCAAGCAGGCCATGGCTGCTCATGTGGCCACAGCCTTGTTGCAGGGCAATGTGTGTGTCTGTCTTTCTTCTGGAACTCAGGTTTAATGCCTGCAGAACTGAAGTTTTCCATCTTGCTTACCTGTGCAGGCTTCTGTAAATACTAATTAATGAAACCATAGACTTTCATTGCAATGCCCTAAAACATAATCCTTGATGAATTTAGGACACTTCCTGGACAGAGGATTTGTTACCAAAAAAAATAGGTTAAAAAAATTTTTCCTTTGGGCCTTACTTTAAGTGCAGTATTAAAAACTGTAATTACTTTTCTTCTGTGAGGATTCAATGGCAGCAAAAAAGTGCTAAATCTAACTAATGGTTCTCATTAAAATTAAATGAAACTATTGTTTGAACCTTCATTCAGAACCATTCTCAAGCTTTTGTCTGTGAATGAGTAAAATAGAATATTTCCCCTCACCTTTGCAGGGGAAATATTTTGCAGATGTTCTTCTTTGAAAACTCTCACACAACCTTTTGAACATGGGACTAGAAATGCTTTTGAACTGGAGTAAAAGATTAAAGAAGTGAATTAAAACCCTGTGCAGTTACGTAGGCAGATGTACAGGCCTCTGCATATGATTGTGTGATACCCCATAGTAGCATTTAATTATTGTGTTGGAGGTGTACTGGCAGCCAACTCAGCATGGGTGGAGTTCATACAGTCACCACAGGGCTTGCCCATCTCTATGTGCAACTCCAGGAATTTTTGCAGATCATAGTCACAGGGCTTGTCTGGCTTCTATGTTTCTGTTTGGTTGGTGGAACCTGGACCAGTTTGCTCTTCTTCATCTGCTTGAACTAGACTGCTCTAGTTGTTATGGGTGGTTCCCGCTTTGAAAATCTGCTTTATACCTGTAATTGTTTTCCAGGGGGAAACTACCAGACTGCATTTCATCTATCATTGGCTAGCATTTCCCCAGGATACCTTAGATATGTGGCTTAGATTTGTCTTATGGTGATCTAGATGAAAACAGAGTTCCTGAACACAGACTTCCTTCTCTTCTCTCATGTTGGAGTTTTTTGGGCCCTAGATAAAGCCACCACATGTTCTTTTTTGTAAAATTGGAATCTTGTTCCTCAACTGGAGATTGTAATACCATAACCACATTTCTCTAGTCATAGTTTCCCCATTTTTTTTGCTTTCTTATGAATACAGTTATAGTAGCGGCTTATTATGATTAATACAATTAAAATATGAACAACTTTTAATAATGATGAAGCATTAAGTAGCAGTCTGGTTTGAAAATACTTGTCTTAGTTTTTCCTCTCCAGGAACAGAGACATCTCTACCCTTTAAACTATGCCTTGTATGTTTAAAATCACTAGTATTAAGTTTTTAATTATATCAGAATTATTTTCAATAATAAAATATTGAATCTGTGCCATTATTTAGCATAAGTCAGTTTTTCTTTACTGTTCTTCAGTGCAAATTACAAAATCTTGATCCTCAAAATGTTGGTCATAATAGATGTTTCTTTAAAAACAAGAAATTTCAGGTATTTTGTTGTCACAGTCTCCCCGAAAGTGTACATGCATGAGGAGACTATCTGTTAAGAATAAACATACTTAAATGTGGAATTCAAACTCTTAGTACTTCCAAGAAGTTTTAATTCTGTCATTTTCACTGACATCCAGTGATATCAGACAAAAAATGTGCAGTAATGATGACTATGCTTCAGTGTCTCATGTTCCAGTTTTCTTTAGAAAGAATGAAAAATGTCTATTCTTAATATTGCATAGGAAAAAAAAACCAGTCAGATATCATGGTCTAAAACTAATTATGTCTTAAATTAATCCTAACCTATCAAATCACATGTTTGTTTTTAGGTTTTGAGATCTCATTCTAAGAGTAGTTGCTCTGATCAATTGTATTTCAAAATGCAACTTGCAGCTCTACAAGTTTTGTGATGTGTCTTCCAACAGAGTAGGTTGTCCATGGATGAAAGCATTTGAAGTGTTTTAGTTAAAATATGAACTCTTTATTTTCCAGGTCTGGATTAGTCCTTGTTAGCTGCAGCTGTTGACAGTACACGGGTTTTCCTTTGCTTTACAAAGTCACTTTGTTCCCCATTGAAATCAAGGGAAGTTTTGCCTTTAACTGCATTGTAAGGAGGATCAAGCACACTCAACTGGATGGCATTTCTGTAGTTTTCTGGAGGTAATATGGTAATAACAGGAGCCAATTAATTTTAAAATGTCAAGGAATACTTCAGGCCTCGTTGAAAGGGAGACAATGGCACTGGGGGCACTCTGAAGCTGGTATCTGGTTGAAAGACTGGTTTATTGCAATGGTTTGTTGTTGTTCGTAGATCAAAGGAATGGTTGATGCAGGCACTAATACTCGACAGACTGCTAATGGTACCTACCTGCCTCACTGCCTCAGGAGGCTATGAGACTGACACTTCAAAACACTTACACTCTTAAAGAAATACAGATGGAGGTAAGAAGCATGACAGTTTAGCAGCAGTGAATGAAATAGGACATTTTTAATGTTCTCTTTGCTGTGGAGTGGGGGGTCAGCCAAAGAACCATGAGTGAAAAAAGCCTCCTTCCAGCCCTCCCGAGTCTGATGTTTATTGTGCCCAGGGGTTAATCCAGTGCCTGTCTTATAGCTGGTACAGCAAGTGATGCTGTGTGTCCTATCCCTTCCTGCCTACAAGTGTTGGGACAGTGGTATTGACCAGTGAGAAAGGGGAGATAGGCCTTGAGAATAAAAAGGGATGGGGAGGAGAAAAAGTGCATGGTCACCTGGAATATGGCTATGGCATAGGGTGTGATGTGAGAGACATGGCACAGGGGAACAGGGTCATTGCCAACAGCTTGCTATAGAGGGAGGTAGGAGGGAAAGTGCACACAGCTCTTTCTGAGGATGGCGCTCACAGAGTCAACAGAAGTTTTTCAGGTCATGGTGATAAATGCCTTGTGGTGTGTATGGATGCACTTGTGCTGCACAGGAATGTCTAGGTAAAAAGAGAATCTTGGGTGGTGGGAATGCTACATGCATAGATCTGCAGGATAAATCCTTTGATACATACACACATGAACCTTTCATTTGCAAAGATATATACTTGTGTCTGAAAGAAGGTTAATATTAAAAACTTCTCTTTTGATATCTGTGCATAGTTGTTTTCAGTGCCTCTTTTTTTGTGTGTATTTTATGCATAATAAGCTATGCCTGACACCTGTGTAACAAGACAAGTGTAATTAGACAAGTCTTTTCTTGTGTCTAGTAGCAATATACACTACAGATATCACATAAGGCTTGTTTTCTAGTAAAACAGTTGTCTTAGTGAAAGGTGTAATGCATTTTTCATGGTAGAGAATGGTAGAATTTTTATAACTCTCATGTAACATAAGAAATTAAGAGTGCTTTCCGCACAAAAAAAAAAAAAAAAAAAAAAAAAAAAAAAAAAAAAAAGTCACTGAACTTTAGGGAAGAGATATGGGAAATATCGGATGGCTTCTGAGCAATGACTGAGAAATTGCTGTACCTGACAGTTCTGGGAAACAGTGTACATTACTGGATATCTTTCTGCAACTCATATTTACTCTACATCATTGTTAGTCTCCTAAATTGTGCAGAATGTCTTCACAGCTTTTCCTGTAAACCTCTGCTACGTTTACTGGTACTACATTTTTTAAAAGAGCTGTACATGAGCGCATATACTATACTAATAAGCATTTTATTTTCTGTGCTCTTTCTCTGCATGTATCCTCTAGTCTGCGATGTTATAGTTGTCTAGAAAATCAGACTATTCTTAGGTAATCAGGTAGTAATTCAGTTATGTTTTTTAAATTTCCCTTATGATTCCATTTTGCATCCATTAATGTACTTGGAATACACATTTTCTGCTGCCCATAGGAGTGCTTTGCCCACTTACCCTTATATAATACAAAATTTTACAGCTTGAGAGGTCTGACTCCTTCCTACCTAAACTAACATGTCTGATCTAGGATCCTAACAGTCACTGACTCCTTAAAAAGGGATAAAGAGAGGGGGAGCTGAATTCTGTCTGGGAAAGCCTTACCTGGTCTCAGTCATTTTCATGAGGAGCCTCTCCCTTCCCTCTGAGTACTCAGGGAGTCTTCCATTCCTAAATTGGGTGGCTTAATTACTCAGATTTCAGCTGAATGAATCTGGACCTCTGTAGACATTGATCTTTTTCATGGACAAAGTACTTGGGGAACCAAAGCGACTGGTTATAAAAATCCATCAGGTAAGCGATGTCTGTTATTATTTGCTGTGCAGAACCTAAAACAGGCCATCTAGCATGGTCAGGGCTTCTCAGTAGGAGTATCAGTGAATCACCTCACAGAGGAGCAGCAGTGTTTTTAGCCTGTATCAGAGAAGAGCCTGTTCTTAACCTCCTCCTTCCTGAAAGCCCCTTGGATTAAGTACCGTTCCTGTGAGGCCACAAGAGTCCCACTTTCCAGTGGACCTCATAAATGTGGCAGTGATCCTTAAACGGACCAGTGTGGGACACACGGGCTTTTTGAGACAACCCTCTTCTTAGAGTGATGCTTAATTTACTGGAAAAAGTGGATTAAACCAATACTAGTGCCTGCTACAGTATGTTTGGATTTCCTCCTGCTGTGACTGTTGTCCATGTTCTGGGGTTTGAAATGATGAAGAATGAAGGTTTTTACTCTTTGGCACCACAGTGACAAAGACTTGTGTATCTGTGAATCTCCATAGTCCACACTGGCCTTTGTGGACGCAAGGATGCTTGGTAGGAGGGGTGTGTTGTGCTATGTACAAATGCTTCATCGTGTACCTGTTGAGAAGTAGTCAGTGTCCTTCCTCTCTGGTACTGCTGCAGACTTCTCTGCCTGCTTCTGGTGGTTAAAACCAACCAAGTGAAAGATATAAATTTCCTATGATGTGCATCATAAAACATGAACAAAGGTGAAGCTTTGTGGACTTTGGAGTATTTGACTGTAACATATGATGAGATCTTAAGCTTATTTCTTTCATTTTGTACTGTGAAAAGAACAGAATGAAGCTGTGTAATGTTATCTTGATTAAAGATATTATCATGTTGGCCCTTTTCTAATTCCCTTATAATTATCTTTTTGAGATTTTATATTCAGGCCATATTGGATATTTACCTGTTCTTGTGTACTTGAATATGTCCTTTAAAAATGTTGGCAGTGTTTTCAGATCTTTTTTCTGTAATGGGTAAGTCTGATGGCTGTTTCTCATCCCCTGCTGTGCTAAACTGCTGAGACAAGACTGTTTTTGCTGCTACCATTTTAACAGAAAATAAGAAATTAATTTTGTACTTAGCTGCATTCCACTGCAGAAACTTCCTAGTACTTTATGTAGAGAACTGTGTGTGGATTGTCACTGACTCAGTGCAAATGTCTTGAACATAAGATTGTTGATTGCTCTTAGTTAGACATAAAGTGGAGAAGTTCTGGGTCAACTGGTGTAAAACTGGGAAAATGTCTTTTTTGTTGTTGTTTTTCAGAAAGTTTGGTTTATGTACATACAGGAGTAGAAATCTTAATGTGATGTGTGTGTCTTCTGGCACTCTCTTGGGTTCATCAGACATTAGTCTTTTGTAGTACTTTCACACAGAGAAGAAAAACCCACATTATTAATTTTCTTTCTTTTTCTGAACCCCAAGAATATCCCTCCAATCATTGCCCCATATTCCAGCTTCTATCTTCTTGTCCCCAGGAGATTGTTTAAGTGCTTTCAGAATATATGGACTGCTCTTGTTTGTTTGCTCTGTAGATGAGAGGAGTAGCCTCATTACTGTGCTGCCACTTTTTTCTGCCTTATGACTAATAGGCCTGCATCAGGAATCAATCCCACTCATCAGCACCAAACCTTGCTGGGCTGACCTTCAGGCCAGCTCTTTCATTTTGATTCTAATTTGTGCTCTGATTTGCACATCACTGAAGCAAAGTTAAATGTAAGAGGGTACATTAACATAGCAGTACAGCTGGACTGGAAAGGCACAAAGATCAGAAAATGGAAAAATCAACTGCTTAATAACATCCATTTGCCCTGCTGCTGATGTATAATGGTTTTGATTTTAAATTACTGGTCATTATAGGCATATATATGTGCGTGTGTATATATATATATATATATGTATGTATATATATACATATATGTGTATATATGTGTGTATAGATAGATAGATAGATAGATAGATAGATAGATAGTGCCATACATATATCGATACAAATGCTCTTAAAGTTGTCTAGTTTTCTATGGCATGCACTGCTCTGAAATGTTTTCAGCTTGCCCAGGAGCAGTAGTTTCATCTCTGTGCTCTGTAATATGCAGAAAAGGGTGCAGGGAAAAGGGTGTCAGTAGACCATGTAAGCCTGCATCTCCCTTGGGCTATTAAACAATTCCTTTGAAGCGCTTGGAAGCCATTCCTGTACCTCTAAAATAAATGGACTGATGCTGCAAAGTTCTCTGTGCTCTCAAAATCCTTTGGCTTCATGGCATTCTCCAATCCCTAGCTTCATGACTTTTGTGTTGGGTTTTATGATTACAGCAAGTCAAATACTGGATTGTATGGAGAAGACTTTGCATAGCATTTTTCAATCTACGCCCTTGTTTACTGGATTTGGCTGTAGTATAAGCTATGCTTCAAAAATACTTATATATATATTTTTTAAGCTTCGTATTAACAATTCTTCCAAAATTCAAATGTTCAAAGGGATTTTTTTCTCACAGAATGATAAATAAATAATTGAAATAGGTGGCAGTAGGTTGATGGGAGGTTGTTATGATAGCTGTAGCTGTAGCCTTGATTACAGCTTACTTATGAACTGTGTTCTTTCTTACCTCTGCATTGCCTTGCATTTTGTGTAGTCAATTGTACTGTGATGGAAAATACAAATGATCTCATGATTAAATTTGCTGTGCAGGTACCATGTGCTGTGTTGAGGACTGTCCCCAGACAGAAAGGAAGAAATCAGAATATTTAATTTGCCTTTTCCTGCCTCTGAATTTGACGGAGAGATAGTGTAGTTTCCCTGAAAGCAGCTGAGTGGCAGCAGCTAAGGGGCCCTCAGGGCTATGGGTGGGGAGAGCAGATGGGGAAGAGATGCCTCCAGAGCAGACCTGCAGTGGATGTGAAGATGAGAAGGTTCCTGGAAAGAGCAAGAAGCAGTTCCTGCAATAAGTATTCAGGGATATGGAAAGTGAGAGAGTTTGCTCTGAGGAAAGACTTCACATTGCCGAGTTGAGAGCAAGGCTGGAGGGGAAAGTCCTGCCCTGCAAGGAGCAGCAGCAAGATTCATTATCATATACTTTTGTTTTCACCCAGTTCTTTTACTCTTCCATGCAACAGAGGTGAGTTTCCTGTCCTTCAGAACTTACCCAATTCTAATTAAAGCTCTAATAAAACAGTTTTACATGCTGGAAGCACTTTTAGCAGCCTCACCTTCAAGTTAAAATTCTTCCTCAAGGCTCTGGCTTGCAGATTACCATCACATCATCTTTGATGACTATAGGCACTGTTGTTTTCCTACTTGTCTTCTTGGCCCAGCCTCAGAATTTCACCCTGGGTTTTCATACCTGGGTTATGACTAGGTTTTCTAAATCTTTTTAGGTTTTCTCTCATCCAGCTTACCAAATCTTACATACAGGCTGTTACCACCTTACTTCCTGCTCTGTTAGTACAGTATCCTTGTTGACACACATGCTCTTGCCTTCTTGAAAGCTGATCTGAAGAGTTCTGCTGAGGTAATTTATCACTTTCACCAGACTGCCCTAATTTTTTACTTTTAAATCAGTCTTAGTTCCTTGTTGTCTTTAAGAAAACACATAAGCCTTGCAAATGACAGCTAAAAGCTTGTCAGGAGAGCCTTAATTTCTGGTGGAGCAACCAAGAGACTTACTCCACGTCTGATTTGCTATGATATCAGACTTGACTACTGGCATATTAAATTTTCAGATGGATAAATGTGCTGTGTCCCAAGCTCCCCATCACAGAAAGCCATCTCATTTTCTTTCTCAGCAGTTGCCCTTGAAATTTGGGTTGCAGTGATGCTTGCAGACATCTGAATGACTACTTTGCGCCTGCTGTCATGGTAGCTAATATTGTCACCTTGTTCTCTTCATTTTCTTCATCTGCCAGGGCTCCAGTGATGGGCTGTGTTTCAATCATATTCTGTCTTTGGTATGAGCAGTGAAAGTCCATTGTATACCCATCCTGACCTGCACAAATCCGTCTTCCAGCAATCAGAGGTAAATAGTATCAGTCCAAGTTTCTGGAAGAAAGCTCTTAATGGTCTGAACAGAGAACAGAGCTGGATCCTTGAAGATGTTTAGCTGAGATCTATCTCTTTTTGCTAAAGCATCATGTAAAGCATCATGGACTTTTCTAGTATGATTTAAAATAATCCTAAATGAAAAAAAAAAAAATCCCTAATATTAAAACCTACAGACTTCCAAGAGCTGCTTCCATGGCAGCTCTAAATCCTATGGTGAAATTCAGCTAGCGGTAGTTGTGTGAAACCTCTCAGCCAGAGGATTCTTCTTGTCTCAAAGAGGGAGACAAGTACCACTGATGGTACATTTTTTTCAGGCGGTGAAGGAAGGGCACCAGTGACAACAGCTCTGTATTTTACGAATGCCTAACAGCAACTGGGAAAGGAGAGAGATGTGACTGAGAAAGGGAGAAAATGTGGGAAGAAACTGTGACTTTTTTTTCTTGGTATTTACTGATTGCAGATTTTCTATGTTTATATTTTTAAAGGTAGTTTTCTTTACAGTCAGATCTCATCTGTCATTTTTTTTAGGCTGCTCCTTCCTTCTTTCCCTGTTAATATTGCAGTTGGATTTATACAGGAGGAAAAAGAAAATCTTCAATTAATTTTTCTGGTGTTCGCATTGGATGGACTAAGTGAGATAAATAAGAGGCACACTGCTGCTCACAGATAATCCTCCAAATACCTGATTTTGGGTAGGACTTTCATGTAGCTGATAGGTCTTGAGAGACAAAGCTTTCCAGAGCTCTTTGAAAATCAGTGGTGAGGGGAGCGAGTGGGAAAGTGAAGTCTGGGGGTCATTTTATGCAGAGTGTCCCTAGATGGAAACTCCACTGCAAGGACTGACTGTAGAAGTTGTTGTAGAATGACTGTTTTGAGGCAGGAATGAAGAGGCGTTTCTTGACAACCAACATTTGGTCTTTCTTTGTCCTTGCTTTATAATTTGCACTCTGTATTAGAAATGGCTGTTCAAGGTAGTGTGTGTAGTGTACACACCTCTGCAAGAGGATTGAGTAAATGCTAATCTCACACCCCTAAAAGAGATATTTTAAAAAAAATATATTATGTATCCATGATGGTTCAGATTGCTTTCACAAGACACCAGGAGGATGTGTTTGCAGTTTTTAAAGCTGTCTCACCATGTCTGGGACTCTATCACCAGGGCTTGGAGGCTTTAGATAGTTACATAGAAAACATGAAAAGCTGGTAATAAAATGTGGAATAACTATTGTACCTAACCTCTTTTCTACTAACTCATAGAGCCATGCTTGTATTTTGATGCCATTATTTAATCCAGATAATTATGTTTGACTACTTCATTCATTTGGGGTTTATTTTTCAGTTTGGGGATTTTCTGGAAGTACAAGATACTGGATTTATGGAGAATTTGGCCTTCTGGGTTGCTTTAAAATTATGCCATTTGTTCCATTGGCATCAACCTACAGGAAAACAGGAACTTACAGAATTCAGAGTGATAAATATACCATTTTTATTAAAACTGCTTAAAGTCATTCTGGAGCTGAAAAAAATGTTTAAGTCTAATTTAATTTTAAGGTATGCAGTTAATTAATACTCTACATCCATTAACATTCAAAAATGAAAGTATCTGCAGAACCACTACTCCCTTGAGTAATTTGTCACCAGAAATAAAATGTCTGCCTTTGAACTGAAGTAGCTTTTGGGTAGTGCAGTGAGCAAAGGAACCCATGTTAATGATACAGATTAATCCAAAGAGTGAACTTCAAGTTCATTACATTGGTATCTCACAATTATAAAACCAATTCTAATTATGTCAGATGCTGTTGTGATAGCCAATGCCTTCTTTGCCAAGTGACAGAAACTACCAACAATTTTAATTTACTGCCTAGAATGTGATAGTTTATGTGTCCACTTGTGCATCCCAGATTAGAAAATGTTCACAGCATGTTTCTTGATAAAAAAATATGCATTTTCTGTTTACATGGAATTTTGGACTTTATGCTGTGAACTCTCTTTCGAAACAGTGAATAAATGCAAGAAAAGAAGCAGCAAAAAAGACAGGATGGGATGCACAGCAAGTGCAACACAATGCCCTTCCCTTCCCTTCCCTTCCCTTCCCTTCCCTTCCCTTCCCTTCCCTTCCCTCTATTAGAGGAAAAGATACCTTTTGCATTATTAGCTTCAGTCTTGCAGAACTTCCTGTAAAGTGTGGTATACCTACCAGAGCTATTTTTGCTTATAAACCCTGTTTAATGCACTAAGTGAGGATTTGGGTCAGTGGATTTTAAGCGTTGTCAGGCAGTGTTTGCAAAGTGACAGCATATTTTAGGGGTGCAAACATGCCAGCTGAATTTTTTGCTCACTGTACGGTTTTTGTGAAAACAAAACAGAAATCCTAAGAAACAGAATCCTAAGATACAATAATAAGTTGCTTAATTATTCCTCCCCAAACAGCATTAATAAAGAAAATATGTGTGTTTTTTCAGGACTTTCTGTTGTACTGTGCTACCATAGCCTTGATAAAGCTGGCATTAAATAACTGCTTGGCTGGACAATGGAGCTATGATTTTCTGCCATTTAATTTGTTTGAGTTCAAAAGGACGATTTGACTTCTGATCATGTGAAAAGCATTTCATTGCATACTGGAAAGCTGTCTGGTTTTGTATCTAACAGACTTGACAGCATGGTTGGCAACAGACGGATAATGGAAGGCTAATGAATAATGAAAAGATGAGTGATTGAAATAGCAGAGCTGCAGGGAGAGAAGAGGGAAAGCTGGGATGGAAAATGGAAAAACAAGCAGTACAGAAGTCAGGAATAACTAGTATTTTGATCAGTATCAGAGAATGGCTTCACATTAGAATTTAACCCAGTCATAACTTCAGCATTCTCCATCTGCCATCACACAAAAGCTCTTTACTTGTGCACCAACACATGTTTTGTACAAGTCACTCAGCTTGCCTTGAGGAAGGGTAGGTTGAAATTAAAATATTTTTCAACTCCTAGGATGATGACTACTCTGCAGTAACCTTCTCAATTGTCATTAGTTGTCTGGTGCATTCATAAATTCTTACCTGAGTGGGGAGTGCTTGGTATCTCACAATCTGCAGCAAAAAACAGATCAGAGCTGTAGCATTGGAAGCTATCAGCTGTACAGAGGGACATTGCAACACTTTGTATTTACACTTCTGTGAAGATATCTCTGTATTTGTAGCAGGGTTAACTCTGTTTTCATGGTGCGTACTCTTCAGATACCGAGCAGGGAGAAACAGCTCTTACTCGCTGCTAACTGTTCTCTCCAGATGAAATATGGTCTCTGGAGTGACTGCGCCTTGAGAAGAATTCTGCAAATGTAGTGAGAATTACTGGGGCTAACACTTAACTCCAGGTGTCAAAAGTGAGAAGAGTATCTCATGTTGTCAAAAGAGGGTGGCTCTCTGGCAGTTCTGCAGTCAGGTGTTTGTGTCTGGATATATGCATTAACGTGGAGGAAGGCACCTCTTATTAATTTCCTTACACTGCCAAGCTCAGCTGTGTCTGAGCTTGGTGGTATAAGGCTTGCTCTTACACTTGCTTTCACAGTAAGAGTTACAGAGTGGGAGTTGTTTTTGCTGCATCTTTCTGTGTCTCTTTTTTGCAATGATAAATGGAAAAAGATCTTTTACTTTCTTGCTGTAACCTACTACTTTTCCTGAGCTCTGATGTCACTGAAAAATTAGTAACAGTGTAAATACTATCCTTTCTTTTTATCTTCACAGAATCTGTACCAAAACAGGTTCCTGGGCCTGGCAGCCATGGCATCTCCATCTAGGAACTCACAAAATCGGCGCCGGTGCAAAGAGCCTCTCAGATACAGCTATAACCCTGAGCAGTTCCATAACATGGACATCAGGAACAATTCCCATGAGACGGTCACCATTCCTAGGTCTACCAGTGATACAGACCTTGTCACTTCAGACAGCCGGTCCACCCTGATGGTCAGCAGCTCCTACTACTCCATCGGGCATTCGCAGGACCTAGTGATATACTGGGATATAAAAGAAGAAGTGGATGCAGGGGACTGGATTGGCATGTATCTCATAGGTAAGTCCCTGTTACCCCTTTCCCTTTGGGTTCCTTGCTGCTTTTCATAGATGTAGGCATTAGGGTAATGTGGGTTAATGATAGTAGTGAGCTGATACAGCTCCCTTAAGTCAAGCCTTAAAGTAGGTTTATATGTGACAAGAATTTTTCTGCTTCTTTCTGTATTACTGGTTGCAGGCCTTATGCTCACTTTTTCTTCAGCAAAGATACAAAAAGGCTTTCTGTTGATGGTTTCTTGATATTTCAAGATAAATTAATTTTAAAGCCATTTGGATGTTGGGAAAATACCTCCTGCATCAAGACAGTATAATATTTTCAGGGTTTCCTCTTGAGATTCCTTGAGCAATCTGTGACAGATGAGAGGTTTTCCAAGTCAAGAATATGAATCATTTAGAAACCTTGGAGAATGCCTTTTTCTCCATAGCCACAGGATATTTTGATATGATCAATAATTATAGACTGAAACAATCTGAAATTGTCCCAGAAAGTTTTGCTTTTTTTCCCTTTTATTGTGTATTGGAAGCTATATTGAGACATGTACATTAGCATATTTTTGGCAGCTCCATTTAGTAAATCCAGTCCCACATAAGAGTAATAAGAAATTGTTTCAATCCACTTTTACCTGATTGTTTAACTTCAGTATAAAATTAGCTTTTCTTAACCTGGTTTGGTTCTTATGGAAATAGTCCCGCTGCTGAGACTGGAGTTTATGTTAACCCTGCTCTCTGGTAAATTTTGAAAATGATGGATCAGTTTGAGATGCATTTCTCTGTGTATTAGGGGTCTTAGAAGTGTAAAGTTCTTGAATGTTTCTTGAAAACCAGTGACTTTGTAAAGAATTGGTGCCCCCACAAAGGGAAATGTTGGTAAATTGCTTTCCTTGTTTATTTGGAAGGTATGCCTAGTACTAAGCAGGTATTTTTGTTCTAATAGCACTGTTTCCTCTTGCCCAGACAGAGAACCAAAACCAAATAAGCATATGATGCTGTGCTATGAGCTTTTGGAGCAGGCATAGGGGACATTATAGGGAGCCATGGTGTTCCTTAAGTGCTTTAGTGGATAAAACCAAATGGCTTGGCTTCACATACTTGATGATATTAGGAACATAGGTGTTGGTGACATAGGGGAGATACGTACTAGATAGTAGGTCTGAGCATGTAGAAGAGCCATGGTGGCAAGGTGTTAGGCATTGGAAAGTAAGTTCAGGGTATTGAAGAGACTGTAAAAAGGGATACACAAGGGTGACTGTTTATGGAGGGAAAGGGCTGAAGGTTGCAATAAGCCTAGCTGCAGTACTTCTTTCTGTGAGTAACCTTATAAAATGTTCTTCTTTGAAAAGAAAAGTGGGCTTCTGAAATTTAAAACTTATAGGAAAGAAACAGAGACTGGATTTAAAATATATGCCTTGAAATCACCCTGTTTTTTTGACCTTAGCAGAAAATTACTTTTGTTTAGTTTGAAGTGAATTTTTTTTTTGCTGGAACAGATGAGAAGACACAGCAGCCCCCAGCACTAGGCACTATGAAATACTGTGTACGTATTCTGAAGTAGTGCAGGCAAGTCATGAACTCTTGCCTTGGTAGATAGAGGCAAAGTATTCCTTCTTATGGTCTGAAGTCAACAGAAAGTGCATAGGGCTGTTTCACACTGACTGAACTTGTTCACCTGGGTTTCACAGCATGGGCATTGCATCCAGGGCTGTGAAGACACACTCTATATATATATTTTTTAATTTGATAAGCAACATGAATACATAGAAATTTAACTGGGCAAAATGAAAATATATCATGATATTCCTGCTTCATTTACCATATCAAACAGGATACATTGCCCCAGACACCCCAGTAAATTAAAGATGCAAATTTTTAAGTGTATCCTTGTGAGATGTTACATTTTAGTTAAATGGTATGCTCTGTCTCACACCTCAAAAATGTATGGTTTATTCCAAGCCTGTGTTCCTCCCCTGAACCATCATGTATCTGTAATCCCATTGGCTCAAGTTTTATTTCACGCCCACTTTTAATCTCCCTGTTAAACTGTGCAGGTGAGACCAGACTCTCTCTTGGCCCTTCTCTCCCTTAGGCTCTCCTTCCCTCTCTCCCCCTCCCTCCCCCTTCCCCCCTTTTCCCTGAGAAACCGTGTTGCTCCCAGGGAAGGGACCCCCAATAAACCCTCATCTAATCAGCACCCTCAGAAGCTGTGTGGAGTCTCCTTGCCTGCCTGCTGCTGCCAGCCAACTCACAGCTGAGGGGCCCTCTGGGGACTCCCCGGGGAGCCCCCCCAAACAAATTGCAGCACCCTTGCTCCTGGCTGAATGCCTGTTGTTTATGACAATAGTCAATGGCTCATTCCAAGGAACTCTGCTGCCAAATAAAAAATTAATAGTGTGTCCTGTCCCCAAGCAACCAAAAGCTGATCCTTGATGTCTTTGAAGGTGTTTTGTCTCCACTCTCTCAGGTTCCCACTCTAAATAACTGAGGAAATAGCAGACAGCAGGATCCGTCATTGCCTTTTTTCTCTTCCCTTCCCTTCCTCTCTTGCCACTCCTGCCCCCCGTACAAACCTCATGTCATACAAGCTTTGACCTTTAAAGAACATGGAAGACTTTGAAGATCACTTGGGTTTTAGAGTTCATTTGACAGGGAAAACACTCAGAATCTGGGCAAGTAACTGGCACTGTGGCTGTATCCACATTTACTAAGTAGGGCAAACCAGTAGGAATGGGTCTGTAGAAGGCCTTTTGGGTCTTGACTTAGAACAGTTTTCGTCTGGCAGACTGAATGCTCTTGAGTTGCTGTAGTGCATCTTTCAGTTTAGGTTCATCAGGACAGAATTGAGTTCATGTGGATGTATGGCAGCACAGTCTCATGGTGGGGAACAGTTAGAGGCGTCCATACAAAGCACACTTCTGACCTGAAATAAAGCACTGATGCCTTCTGTTTGTGACCAGTCCATAGGGATGGGAGATCAAGGCATTCATAAGGGCTTAGATAGGTGTCTGCATTTGCACAGATTTTGTGAGCCTGCGCTCCTGTTAAGAGAAGGAATGTTCCTGGCCTTGTGGGTACGACCTTCACAATGTAAACTGATCTATAACTATGTTTTGAGTTAGCAGCCAGACTGGAACAAGAGAACCAAAGAAACTATGAGCTTTTCCCAGTCTGCTCAGGAGAGGATTAGTGTTGAAGCCTATTATTATCATTTGTCTGGCAGCTCTGTTAACTATTGTGATGCTGCTGGTCATTCTAGTGTTTGTATCAATCCAGCTTGTGGATACAGCACAATCCTTTCTGTGATTGTTTGGGTTGGTGAAATTGGAACTGAAAGGTTGTGTAGTATTGTGGAGAGTCATGAATATTATTTGCATCTGATATCAGGCAGTGTATTGTGGATTTTCTTCAAGCCTTGGTGTTGGGAGCATTGGTGTTGGTATTTGTTATTTGTCTTGTGGTAGTATCCCAGGAAAGGACTGTGCAGAAACAGAACAGAAGGCAGTTCTACATTGTAGGAGATTAATTGTTGCCATTGTAGTATCCTAGGAAAGATCTTCAAATAATTTTGTATGAGTGTTGGTTTTGAAATGCATAAAACTTACTCTGTTTTCACCACTGCCATCACTAAAAATTTGATGATACCCAATAAACTTCAGACTTCAAAATGATGGTATTCCAAGTCCGGGGAAATAGAGATGGTATAAATGGCTTCCAAAAAAAAAAAAAATAGGAGCAGAAATCATGTACCTCATATGTATTCATACTGTGGGACTGGGACATTTTGGGGGGCTATTCAAAAGTTAAAATAGCCTGAAAGAGGAGTTGAGGGAGTCTTCCCTGTGTGGAAATTCTGTCTGCTTGCTCCTCTTTTGAAGAGCCACAGCTCCTTTTACCACAAGATATCTGTTCTTCTCCCCTGTTGATCCATTTATGCATTCCTTAGGGTGGCCAGCTGGGAAAAACAAAAACAAAAACAAACAAAAACAAACAAAAACAAACAAAAAACCCCAGTCTTTGCAGAAGCAGGTAAGAGCTGGATTTAGCACTGGATATTAGGCATAACATTTGCTCATGGTCTCAGCAAATGGGCTAAGCAGCCAGTCAGTCTCTCAAAAAGCTGTGTAAGAAATGGTGGTCATGTGTCTCATGGCAAAAAATAGTATCCACCCTGAAGCTTCCTGAAAACATCCATGCATGCACACCCACATTTAGGCATGGAATTTTCATTAAGGGCCAGAGAAAAACTCCTTAGTTGAAAGGAGAATAGTAAATGCTGACTCTCTTAAAAGAGAGTTGTTATTACTTCAGCACATTTCAAGATTTGCTGTGGAAAGATGACAAAAAGAAAATATGTAAATTGGGAAAGCAAGCAAGCATTTCCTAAGACATACTGTGCCTTCAGGAACAGGAATTACATTCATTCCTGCTAAGCTTGAACTCTAGAGATGCTCTAACTTCTCCTCTATATACTATTCATCAGCTCTGAGCAATGCACAGGAACCTCTACATTCGTAACAACTCATCTGAAATGTGCATTTGTCTTCCCTCAAGAGAACTACAGTATTATGAACACTCAGCAATTTTTCAGAAACAGACCCACAATCTAAAATAGGTATAAACACTCAAAAAGAGTTCACTAAGAAATTTTAACATAAAAAAGCTCTGTTGCTGTTTAAAAGTCTCAGGAATATAAGTTTTCTTTGCAGAAAAGCTATTTGTAAAGAAAGGCCTATTAAGGGAAACAAAAGAAACTAAAACAAAGTTATGAATAATGAAGAAAGGGTATATTTTTTAAAGTAAAAACTCTCATTTAATGGCTACTGTAAGGCAGCTGGAATATTTGCAGTTATTTATCTCAAGGCTTTCTCTTTCTCTCTTACCTCATTTGCTATTGCTATTTGCTACAGTATGAAGCCCCTTTAGATAAATTAATATGGACTACTGGCAGCTGCCTGTAGATAAAGAGCTATCTTATAATTACTGTAGTGGCATTTTAGCTGCTACTAGGTTTCACTTCTGTCATCACCTCCATATCTGATGTAAAGGAGCTAATGAGAAATGTTTAAAGCAGACTTTTGAAAAAATCATTTGTTCCAGCATCTGTGCACACTGATGTTAGGGGTTTATCAGGGCTAGCATTATACTTTTGTTACCCATATGAAGTAGGCGTTCTTTCTTTCAACATCTCCTTATATGAAAGCAAAACATTATTAAAGGCTATTAATTAAAAATGTCTTTGTACACAAACCTTGGAGGTCCAATTTCTTGTCCATAGCTGGCTTTTTCCAGAGTAGTTCCTCTCAAATTTATATAAGTAGAAATGTCTTTATATGCTTAGTGACTGAAGTTTAGCTTTAAAGCTTTTTTCCTCCTGTGTTTCATCCTGTGGTATTATTTCTCCCCCAGAAAGGTAATTTACCACAACCTGTCAAATCTAATAACTATTGGTTAATAGACATTTAAACATTTGGTTAAACATTCTCTGGGTTGATTTTAGGCTTAGATGGCCTGTGTTGCTGTTCTGCTTACTGAGACAAGTGGAAAAATGTACATTATTCCTGCCATAGCCTTGGACCAGAACTTGTTTGTGCAGTTATTTTACCAAACATCAAATACATACAAGCAGAAAGCGTTTCAATGTTGCCAGCAGCGATGTAAAATGTTAGAAACAGCAATGTGCATATAAGGCTGGGAGCTGTGGGTGTCTTTGTTACAGGCCTAATCCCTGACTTAGGCTCTCTCTCCTTGTTAGGATGGTGGCTCCACCTCTCTGCTTCAGACACAGCTGTCTATGAAACAAAACACTTCACAATGTGCCTGCTTAGAGTGAATTTTGTTGATGCCTGGATTTGTTGTGTCCTGGGGTCACCCATCTTTCCAATCTTTTTATGGCCTTTGGATGAGAATTTCTCTGTGGTCTTAAGGCTCCTCCTCAAGAGGTCATCTTGTAGTTGGGTCTCTCACCAGGCTGGGCATGGCAACCATGGCTGGCTGCGATCAACTCAGCAACTTAAGCTTTGTTGGACACCTGTAGTTCTGCTCCCTCTGTGAAACATCACCAGAGGTGCCCAATGGCCAGGCAGCTTTCACTAGGCACAGCACAGTTTATTTCAGGAACAAAAAGTGTCAGAGGAGCAGGTATCACAGGACTTGGCAGATATATTAGTGCAGTAATATCAGTTCTTTGTTCCAACCTGGCTCGCCTTCACTTGGCTGCTCTTCGATCCAGTGAGAGTGATTTATCAGGTTGAGTCACTTCTTGCCTTTCCCAGTTCTGTATCTATCTGGTGCACCCCTTCAGCCAGACAAAACCTGGATATGCTGTTTACAGACCCATCAAATGTGACATGAACACAATTAGCTTTTGCATCTAATTCCCCCCTTTACAAGTTGATACTGTCAACACTTAAATGCAAGGGTTTCTGAATATTCCCAACACATGTGGCTTCTGACATGTCTTCTCTTTCACTGCTTCCAAAGTTCACCTGTCATTTTTGTTAACGTTGGTAGTAGCATGCACCAAAAAGCTTCTGCAGAGTGCTTACTGTAGTAGTGGTGTGCTTTATGGTCTTTTAGGGAGCTCGCAGTAAAGAAGCCTGCAGACTGCTAGTTCTTTTCCTTAAATATATTTAATATGTGGTAGAGGTGTTTACTGTGTGCTAAAGGATTCCCATTTTCATGTATTACTTCTCCATAAAATTACAGCTCTTATGAATATCTTTGTAGGTGAATGGGTAGAAAAGAATTTTCTATTGCAACTATTCATGCTGAATATCAGGAGAGGGAAATAATGCAGACAGGGAGTAACTGCATCCTCATGCCTTCTCAGTGATTTCTAAAGTCCTTATGCCCATGGATAAAACTGCCTCTGTGCTGTGCAAGCATGGCCCATATTGCTGTATAGCCCAGACTTCGAGTGAAGTCAGTAATGATCACCTGCTAAAATATTTTGGAAGAAATCAGTTGGGGATATTGGTGCACCAAATCCCAGATTTTGGCCTCAATCCTGCAAAAGAAGCATATTCCATGCAGCACATTCAGACCATTGACTGGATAGAATCAATCATGGCACAAACAGTAGAGAGAACAGACATAAAATTCTTGGCAGGATAAAGTTTAAAGCAGAAAGATTTGTTTTGGAGAGGTTGCCAGCTGTGTGGATTTTGAAGGTTCAGCATACATTTTTCTTCTTAGTTTTCTGGTTTAGAACTAAATCCTTCCCATTCCTTAGTGTTTATAACACTTACATTGCACTGTTTATTACACTGGAATATTCCCATGCTGCTTTCCACAACTACTGTAATGACTGTGTATGCATTTAGCTTTTGTAATCTTTCTCATCCAAATATCTCTCTAGCCCTAAAGGCATTTTTTTTTTCTTCATTGGATATCTTTCACTTTGCAATAAGTTTATAACTGGATACCATTTTTCAGATAAAATCAATCCAGATTCTCAAGAGGTTCTTTGCACTGTGGTGCTTCAGTGTACACATCCGAGTTGTGTTTGGATTTTTTTTCCCTACTGCTTTATCAGAACACAACCTCCTGTCTAATCTACTATTTGCTGTTACATCTTTCAACATGTCTGTAAATCCATTTTTCCATTTTACTGCAAATTATTTCCCCTTTATTTAATGAACATTTTTAACCTGGAAAAATGTCATCCTTGTTCACATTTCAGATCTTCCAGTTCCCTTTATATCTTGTTTTCATACTGCCTTGGGCCTGCAGCATCTCTTATTTTAAAATTTTCTGTCAGATTTCATGGCTTCACTGCTGTGACCTAATCCTCATTTTCCAAATTGCACTGTAGTCAATGGGAAGGCTTCCACTGACTGTGAGAACTTTGTTGTTATATTAAAAACAAGCAAACAAAATTCTTCCATGTTGTACCTTACCACACATCAGTGTGCACTGGGGAAGTTGGGATCATCCTTGTCTTGATTCCTCCCTCCCATCTTCAGTTCTGTGTGCAAATTGGATGTCATTACTTGTGAATGAGTTTGTGCAATGCATAGGTGAAGTCGAGCTGTTGCTGTACTGAGACCCAAATGTGGTCCACCTGCTGCAGGGATAAGAATAAATCTGGAAGTGCAGGAGCTTTAAAGGAGAAGCCTGTAGCTGGGACAGGCACAACTGAAGTAGCACTGACAGCTGTGTGCTGCTATCATACTTCTAAGGGTAGGCAGAACCAAATGATACCAGTGTTACTGGACAGATACCAATCCCATTGCAACCTAACATCCGGGGGGGGGGGGGGGGGGGGCGGGTTTAGGCCCCACAAGTTTTTATTGCTCCACTCCTTGCTTTCCTGCTTCCTTCTACCTTTTCATCAGATTTGTGGTTACGTTACAGGAGAGAAATAAGTGAGTGGTGGGTTGTTCTGGAGCACAGCTCCCTAACACTGCAAGGACACCATAGAAGAATAGAGTCCATTGCCATCAGCTCTGCTTTTAGCCAGAAGTTCCACTGTTGCAGGGAAGGAGAGGGAAGTCCCTTGAGTGACAGACCTCAAACTCTCAGTGTGGTTAACTCAAGTGCAAGTGAGGAAGAACTGGATCCACAGTTCATCCACAGCCTTCTGAAAACCTACAGGCATATCACTGCCAAGATTTAATAGGGTCTCTGTAATGGCTAGTCATTTGCCTTTTTGATTGCTGTTGGTGTCATGAAAAATGAGTGTTATCTCCCAGCAGTAATTTGGAGAGTGCTGGAGTGGTAAAGAGTGATAAGCAGCTCTGAAGTAAGCTAGATGTTCAAAGATAAAAGTGTTTTGCTGAAAGTTGAGACTCCTTGGTTTTGGGAGTGGCTGACATGTTATTTGGGTTTAATGTGTAATTCTTTCTGCTTCAGGTTTAAATCCACCATGCCTGCATTTCTAATGTGCCTGGAGCAGTTTTATTTATGGCCACCATCTTCTGCTCTTGGTGACTGAGAATTGTTCTAACTTTGTGAACTCACTCCCCGTTTTATTAGTTTATCTCCCTTTCTACTTTATTTTAATCCTTCTCTTGGCATATGCCTCTTCTCCACTGATTGTTCACATTTCTCCCTTCCATTTTTTTTTTTTTTTTCTCTAGCTGGGCAATGGGCTAATTTTTGTGGGATTAAAATGGAACCATTCATGTGCTTGAAAAAAGCATGTGCAAAACTCTTAGAACAAGAATTGAGCTTGTAGCACCAGTGAAAGATTAGGCCCTTGTTTTCCAGAACTCTTCTCCCTAGGAAGTTATAGAAGGAGGGATGCTAACTGTAAATTGCAGTATATTAATTGCCTGCAGCAGAAATCGGCAAATGAATTAACAGTGAAGTTTCAATCCACACTGGAGCATAATACGTAGCAGCTGAAGTCAATGGAAATGTTCCTAACTATTATTTATAGTGATTTTTTAATGTGGTGTCTTTGTAAATAAGAAATTGGGACCTGCATCTTTGGTATATGTTTCTCATTAATAGTTTCTCTTCTGCAGAATACTGCTTGTATTGTACAGATCTTTGTAAGAACAGCTTCCAAAGGGCTGGGTTTTGCAATGCTAAAGGATTGTAAAGGGAAACACTTTCATGACCTGATACAAATCACAACAACCTCCACTTGTGATTTGCAGAGGCTTTTGCCATAATTTTGTGTTTTTCTTCAATTGATAGATTGGGTGGTAAGAGAATAAACATCAGAAATATGAAGCTTATTTACGGCGTACCCCTTCTATTACTATTTAGCAGGACAATTTTATTTTATTGATACTTTATGAAGGGTCTGGAGCACATGTCCTGTGAAGAGCATCTGAGGGAGCTGGGGATGTTTAGCATGAAGGAGGCTTAGGAACAACATTACCACTCCCTCTAACTACCTGGAAGGAGGTTGTAGCCAGGTGGGACCCAGCTTCTTCTCCCAGGCAGCCAGCAATAGGATGAGAGGACGTAGTCTCAAGCTGCTCCGGGGGAGGTTTAGATTGGACATTAGGAGGAATTTCCTCATAGAAAGGGTGATTAGATATTGGAACGGGCTGCCCAGGGAACTGGTGGAGTCACTGCCCCTGGAGGTGTTTAAGGAAAGACTGGACATGGCACGCAGTGCTATGGAATAGTTGTCCAGGTGGTGTTAGGACATGGGTTGGACTCGGTGATCTCAGATGTCTTTTCCAACCTAATTTTGATTCTGTGATTTATGAAATCTCTTTCCTGCAGCTTTCCATGCTAGCTACAAAACATATCAACTAGACCACAGCCTCTTTGTACAGAAAATTATTTTTAAAATAATTTTGCTAGCTATCATTGTGTGTCATAATACAGACATACCTATTGACCAAAACAATTTTAAATTTCAACCTAATGCAGATTTATTTAGGTGAAGACTAGAAATCCTTATGTAATTTCAGAATTACAGCATTTCCTTCTCAGAAGGGAACAAGGCATGAAGTGTAGCTTTTATTTTTGTAATGCAATGTAATTGCATTACATTTACAGGAAGCAAGTGTTGTAGTAAGTAGTGTTAAATCAATGAGTGATTCACAAGAGACTAGAATACTGTATCAAGTTCAGGAACCTATATGATGTTTTATGCCTGTCTCATGTTAATGATGTGTTTCTTTGAAAGTAGCACATGTTATTCTAAATTTCATAGTTGTTAGTTTTTGAGAATGTGAAAAGATAGCCTAGTCATATATATCAGCAAAATGCAGAATTCTCAGTATGAGAAAGGAGAGGTTGTTTTTAATTTCTGCCTCCTAAGCAAAACCAAACAGAGCAAAAGGGTCACTCAGATATTTGTAATTTAGACTCCATCAATCTTTCTGAGGAAGATGTATTGACTATCTGATTGCTTCTCTGTGGGAATTTGAGACAAACTTTCAAATACAAAGGTCCTGTCTGTTTAGTGCAGCTGCTGACAGCACTTGAAGTCCCCATTAGATTATTCATAGATCTTTTTTGGGGGTGGCCTTTATCAACATTTTCTCCAATTCCTCTGAAGAACAGCATGCCTTTTGTCAATTGGATTCTGTCTTTCATCTGAAAGATAAGTTTCTTTGGTGGCCATGGTTCTTTATCTCTCTCTAGTGCTTGTGAAGTATATTGGGATGCTCAGCATGGAAGTGACAGCACAGAATATTTTTAGCAGTAAAAGGCTGTGCTTGGCAGTGTCCGGTTTGGTGAGGAGAAGCAGTCCATCAGATTGCTGCTGGCTTCCAAAGCACTTGCTTTCGTTTGCTACTAGTGTGCCTTGGTCCCTCTGGCTGCTGTTTGGGTCCAGGCTGCCTGGCTCCTGGTCGTGCATCACCTTCCTCATTTCCTCTAGGGCCCATGGGAGGTAATTAGTAAGGTGTCTACTGCCCAGGGAAATGAAGCCACAGACCTAAGAGCAATTGCAAAGTGTTTGCTTTTTGGACAAGCAGGGCCAAACCCAAGCTATGCAGAGGAAGCACATAGCTAGTTTAAAGGTTAATCGCATTTCAGAAATAGAGGGAGGGAGATGCATTACAATGCTTCATTGGAAAAATGTCAAATGGCATTAGTTGCTGCCTGAAATATATGAAAGGGAGCAGCGTTAACTTTACTCCTCATTTTGCGTGGAGGTGAAATGAAGTATTTCACCATTTACCTTTGGGAGTTAAGATGCAACATGTTTTAAAGGTCAGTTCCTTTGTTTGGGGGATTCTCAATAGAAACAGGAAATAAAATTTGTTTTCCTTTGCACATACTCTTTCACCCTAGCATAGTATACCATCTGTATGCTTACCTACGGTAAGAATGTTGATAAATGCATGTACATACATCTGCACGTGGTGCCCTAGACAGCATTGTATTTCACATCACAATTGTCTTTGTCAGTGTGCTACATACATAACATGTGTGTTCAGGGAATAGCATGCCTGGAATAGTGTTACTTGCCAATTAAAACAGGTCAACCAGGCATATTCATACATTCCAGCCTCCTGACGAGTTTCAATTACTGGTATTTTTAACTTGCCAGAGGATATTTCTATCTTATCTTTCACCTTCCAAAATTGCATACCTTCAAAAACTGGAAGAGCAAAACTTCCCTTTTGGACCTGAATGTATTCTTCTAGAGATAAAATTTTTCTGGCTTAAAAATCCCAATGAACGTAAATTTCTACTAGACTAAAAATAGTTTTAATTTCTTTGGAATTAGGGACTTACCTCTTTCAAAAGAGACAGACAGGGTTAAAACTGACTGTGAGAACAACCCACGTATTGGATTTCTAAATCATGACATTTGTAAATATGTTTTGTATACAAATTGATTTTTAACTTAAAGGCTTCACTGCTCCTATTCAGGTGCTCTGCATATTGCATAGCTCCATAAGCTCATACTACGTTATCCTTTCTGCTGTCTGAACCTGTATTCCATCAGTGGCCACTGTCCATAAACTGTGTGCACATGACTAGCTCCATGTATGTATCCCTTCCCCTTCCCAGGGGACCTGCTTTTCTCTGGATGCTCCCCATACGCCCCTGTCTCTTGCCTCCATGGCAGGAGGCAGAGTTCAGGTGTTACTCAGCAGGAGCAGCTTGTTCCAGATTTCCTGTGGTCTCACCTGTCAGCTGTAACCATAGACTGGCTTGCTTGTCCTTCCCTTCTTGTGATCTTCTGCCTTGGACATGCAGATGGATAGTGGTCTTTCTTCTCATCCTGGTTTTCCAGGCTTCCTACACTTTTTCAACAAAATAGAGGAAGGGGTTTTCTGGAGTCATGCCCATTGGCTCAGCTTGCAATAGGGATGTAATTTAGTTTAGGTATGGGCATGTGTCAACCTCCCTGTCAAATTAGAGGGGTTTTCTGTGGCAGAGTTCATGCTGCCTTTGTACTAGCTGTGGGAAGCAGCAACAGTGGAAGTGCCAGCTGGTCTCCACAGATACTGCCTATGAACACAGTATTTTAAAGCTGATTTTGGGATCTCCAGTGCCACTAAACTCTGGCTTAAAATGCTTGCAGTTTTTTAAGCAAGACCATTGAGTCTAGCTCAGCTAAGCCTCCTTAAGCATGGTATTTTATGAATAGTATATTTTGAGGGACAGTAATTACCCATGCATCATCACAACATGGCAGGTGTTGGAGCATCTCCAGCAGCTTACAGAGACTAAATATGACAAATAAACATCACAAGTGATGAAGCCAGTGAGCAGCATGCTGGAACTGAGGGATACTCTCTCTGCCCTATCAGGATGAGAGCCGGGCAGGATTCCCAGGTTCCAGCTCAGTGCAACATTTCAGTATATGCTCACCTTTAAGTATAAAGTGTTTTCCTTGCCAAAGCAAAAGGGAGAGGCTTAAGTCTTCTCACAAGTACGTAATTTTCTTATTTCCACAAAATGATGTGCATGCTTCTTCATGATCTGTACCCAGGATGGTCCTTTACTAAAGGTATTCATAAGTAAACCAGTGCTCTGAGAGTAACAGTTATATACTTATTTGCTTTTTTTTTTAGATATATATAATTTGGAATTTAAAAGAAGACACAACCAACTATAAAGTACAAGGCGAGATCATACCAGGGGATTTTGCTATTGAAGGGATTACAGCAGAAATGCTGTAATTTCAAGACAGAGCATGAAACACGGCTGGTGAAATAATTCCTGACAATTAGCCAGTCAGCAAAGAGAAAATCTATTATAGATAGCATTGCTATTTATAATTGTCCATTGAAATTGTTAACGATCTCACTAGAAGGAATTCTGTTGTAATCCCTCAAGAGAGTAACACAAAAGTGTTGGACTTAGTCACCTTCCTCCTTTGAGAGCATGACTGTGTAGTGCCAGTGGGACAATATTGACATCTGTTTGCTGCTTTTTTCTTTCAGTGAAAATGTAGTTTCCTTCAGTTTAGTCTCCTTTATTAAACTTTTGTGGTAGTCTTTGGGTTTTTCAGCTTTGTCTGTTGGGCTGCCTCTTCTGTTCTGTCACACCACCCCTATGTCCTCAGGCACAGTGTCCCTTGTTGTGTGGCATTATCTTTGTTTTCTTCCTGAAACAAAGCCAATTCTTCACAGTGTTTATAACTGAAGTATTTTAATGTCAGATTGAGTGGTTCACATTTTTTCTCACTTTTAATGCAACTAATAATTAATAAAATTATCTACAGAAGTGAGTCTCAGCACGCACTCAGGACTTCTTCTGTAGCAAACAAGGTTGAGTTGGTTGAAGCACATTTGTACAAATCTCTGTTAAAATTAAAACTGTTGTTATCACTGAAAGGAGAAGCCCGGGAGGTTGCTGGCTGGTCTCTGTGACTTTTGCTTTGTCAGAGCACAGATGTGAAATCCATTTCATCCCACTGAAACTGGAGCAATGAGCACGTGGCCCAGCCCATCCTGGGTTGCTGCTTCAGCCACCTTGACTGAACTTTTAAATAACATAAATGAATGATAAATCTGATTTCTCAACCTGTCATGCCAAGCTCTCTAGAATATTCTGTCAAGCCAAAGGTGTGATTTTAGCCTGACTCTCTACTGTGCATGTTATCATAGCAGGCACTTACTGAGGCCAGTCTTCTTTGTTTATAGATGAGGTCTTGTCGGAAAACTTTTTGGACTACAAGAACCGTGGCGTCAATGGCTCTCACCGTGGTCAAATTATTTGGAAGATTGATGCCAGCTCTTACTTTGTGGAGCGTAAGTATTTTTCCAATTCTACTATGATTTAATTGAATCACTCCAGAACAATAATTCAGCTATTACTGTTGTTTTTATGATGTTTTTATGCCCAAAATGTCCCTTAGGAAAGGCCAAAAATGTTACCAAAATCGCTGAATGTGTTGATAGAAACTGAAGCTCTTGGTGGAACAGTAACCTACAGTTTCTGCAAACAAATTTTGTGGGCATTGACTTAATTATTTATTTTTTTAACACAGTTATGAATATGTGTTTTATTCAGTTTGCTGTTATTTGGACTATATCATTAGTAATGAGCTGCATTAACTTTAATATGGTTTTAAGGAAAACAGGAAGTCAGGGGCATAATATCATTCCAGGAAGAATCACGTTGGCTTTTAATTGGAAAACTTTATGGTGCATCTGGCTTCTAACAGACTCAGGTGAATTCAGAAGTTGAAAGGGTCGAGTTCTGATTATCATCTACACTAATAAAGTGTAACTATGTGTAGTTGCAGCAAGGTACATTGATTTCAAATTAATTGTTCCTCATTATATTAATATTTTATCCAGGGCATTTGATGCAATGCACTATAAATATTTTCCATCCTCTTAGCAGTGAAAATACAGAAACACTGGATTTGCTTCTGCAAAGTACTAGGCTCCTTATACTGCAAGTTAATATTTCCAGCCCTGGCTGTCACATCTCCCTGACCATTCAAATCCTTTCTCTTTTCCATGAGATTTACCATGTGTTAGTGTAAATGCAATTTATGATCATCTTTGGATAGAAATAGGGTACTCAAAATACTGGACTGAAATCTGTAGCAAAACATCTCTGGTGGAAGAGCCACATATATCCTTAAGGAGGAGTTTACCATGAAGAAGAATAGCATGACGCAATTTCAGTTTTACAATTGAACTGCATATTTCCAATGATCTGCCTTAGCCTCCTGGACAAAATTCAGAAGTTTGATAAAAGCATTTTTAAATTGCTTGGCAAGTGTCTATATTTGAGAGCAGTCAAAGGAATCTTTGATATAACCTATATTTTAAAGGGTTTGTAAAGGACATGAGTTCTGCTTGTCCAATCTATGACTGATCTTAAATATCTGGTATCAGCAAGGGTGTTGCATGCAATCGTTTTCCAGCTGCTCAGTCCTAGAAGCAGGTTTTTCTCTTTGCAGTATGAAGTATTTCTGCTGGTCTGTAATTTCTACTGTTAAACTGAGAATGTTGTTCTAAAGAATTTTTGGACCTGCTGAAATGTTTACAGGACATACAGGAAGTTTATATCTTATGTTTTGAAAAATACATGTAACACGGGGTTTTTTCAGTTATCCTGGTTTTGGGGCAGAAATTCATTACAGGATCTAACCTTTAAAGCAGGTTCTATTTTGCAGAGGTTTTGAACCATGGTTACAAATTCATGAGATCATACTTTCTTTTACCTGTTAAAGAACTGTGGGAAGGAGATAAAATATCCCAGACTGGGTATCTGAAGAGACTTCAGTACCTTGGATTATTGGGGAAGGGCAGAAGTGTGACAAGACTGCTGGTAGCTTCCTTGGCTAATCCACAATACAAAACAAAGAGGCAACATGAGAAATGCTTAGGAGAAAGCCTCTTTAGGAGGGCCACTTTTCATTAAAGGCTCAAATGCACAATGTCAGCTTAATAGGTTGCCCCCATTAGCAGAGACACAGTAACTGTTGTTAATTGATTGCATGTACATTCTTCACTTGCCCTACTGTTAGAAAATGCAAATTATCATAACCATCCTTCATTGATGCTTGGAACTAAGTTGTACTACACCATAGCTGGGTAGCCCATGCTTGATGAGTTGCTGCCTCTTGCTAATTTGTTATAGTCCAATCATTAGGTTGTGAACGTGAGCCCTGAGATGTTGTACCAGTGTGCTCATCAAGGACGAATCATTTCCCTGTCCAGAATTAAAACAGGAGAAAATGAGGTAGGCAGTAGTAAATAACAGCACATGCAGATACTCTGAGAGCTACTTGACTACTCAAGTGGGAAGTTAAAGCAGTGAAGAATGTTGATGTATGCTGGTTTTATATATCTAAAGGCATATTTGAGGATTCCTGCCCATTGCTGAGACTTACATATGAAATCACACAGCTTTGCAGATGATTAAATGTTATGTTAAAAACTGCAGTGTCTGAAAACCTTATGTATTTTCTATCCAAAGAGGATGGTGTAAACCTTCCTTCAGACTTTTATTTTTTTAGACAGAGATCATATCTCCCTTTTATGTTGCATAGCATAACATTTACAGGGATCAGAGAGATACTGGTTATCAAAATAAAACTCAGCTAAGAAATGTAGCTAAGGTGTGGTAGTTTATTGTCAAGGTATCCGTATTGTTTTCTCATACATTTTTAAAATTCCCTTAACTTACTATTGATTGGAGTCTTCCTGATTATAGCATTAATTCTCAAAAAAAAAAGAGTAGATCACTTACAAAGGCATCTTTTAATTTCTGCTTTTGCTTTTCCTGTAACTATTCATATTTTGGTATCTTTTTACCACAAGTCAATATTGACTATCAACTACACATTGCTTCAGAAAATATTATGTTATAAATTGAAGTGTTTGTCCTGGAGCTATGATAAAGGAGTGCATGGCCAACTAAAGAATCAGCCATACAAAGAAAATTTAAAATTTTCAAGAATTTTAGGCACCCCATGCAGATTGGTTTGTACCCTGGCCTTGAAATATTAAAGGTTAAATATTTTTGGTGATGCTATTGTATGAGGCTTATTATAGGGAGACCATGGGAATCATCCTGGCCAACCTCAGAAGCCAAATTTTTTCTGTTGTCAGTTACACTGTAGGACTCCCCACAGCTTGTTTTTGTACCACATTTAAGGAAAGTACCCTTATGCTGTGACTGCCCAGCCATCTGACAGCTTAAAAATAAATCTTTGAATCTTTTTTTATTAAAGAGCTTTGTGGGGCAACTTGAAAAATCAGAGATATCAAAGGTTAGCTGATTTGCAACAGTGTAACTCCTATTAATATGAAAAAAAGAAGCATTAGAAATGAGGTCAAGTAAATAGAGTTATTACTCATTTCTATATTTTGACTGTGGAGGCATATATAATATGTTTAGGAGCATTTTGTTCAAATGCATAACATTCCACAGCCATTTATCCTTTCTTTCCCGCACTTTTGGAAAATTAGCAAGCAAATTAAATATGATGCTCTAATTATGTAACCTGTAGTCATTATACATAAACCCACTCTTTAGGTACTTAACAGATTGCTGACATCTTATTGCTGTAAATAATAGCTTGCATGCAATGGGCAGGCACCTGGAATAGGAATTAGTGAAGGGAAGAGCCTCTGAAAGTTATTTTCTTCATGGCAGCATATTATCACAATGAAATCTGTCAGACACTGTTGTAATGATAATTACTGGACAAATCCACCAACCTACAGGATCACACTAGAGACGAATGGTGCACGTGGGCAGAAGAAACTGGTAATATATTGTGAGAGATTTTTAAAAGTGCACAAGGAGTGGAGAGCACAAAGGAGGACGTGGAAAGAAATTTCAACCATTTTCCTCCTTAATTGCACTTCTTTTATAAAACTGGAATTCTGCAATTTCAGATGCTGTGCTGTTGTTGAAGCTATACTTTCATGCTATTCTCAGTGGATTGCCCAATCAGAATCTTTAAGGGTTCTTTTTTCAGGCATATTTAAAATCTCACCAGTTAAGAAAATGCTTTCTGTGAGTTCAATGACAAAGCAATATTGTTTACTCTTTTTGGAATGTGCTTCTATGCTTTGGGAGTATTTGGGCAAAATATGTGTTGCTTTTGAATTTGCTAATAGCCTGATTTAGATTTAGACCATCTACAAAGCCCTGTCAGTTTTCAAAACACAGATAATTCCTTAATGTGTACCCATGTATCATTTTCAGATGCCACAGACTTTTAAAGTTTGCATTTGTTTTAGCAATCTACTTTTTCACCTTGAAAAGGACTAGCACCTTTCCCAGAGAAGGGTATACCTTTCCATGTTGCATGTCACAAACTGGCAAGATAATGGGTTTTCCAGGAAAGGAAATATGCTCTGCTGCACTGCAATTTCTGGCGCGCTCTTTGGTTTACACAGCAATACAGAGAGAGGGTATCCAAGAGACCATTTCACTGAGGTGTGGTGCAGCAGTGTCCCATAAACATTGCATCAAACTAGCATATCCTTACAATGATGGGTAATGTTTTGACACTATTCAGAATTGCACTGAAGATAGCTAGATGGCTGGGACTCTTAATCTACAGACCTCTCTAAAGATTGTTCACTACCTGACAACCAAGAACCACTTCCAAGGGTAGCCAGTCATCTGTGTTGCATTTTTATTTGAAAACTTATGGAGCAGTTGTTTGGTTAAATTTGTTGCTGTTGTTGTGGCTGAATTTTTAATAACAAAGATGAATGACAGGCCCTTGCAGAAAAGAGAAATAACAGTCATTTATTCCTATTGGCTAGAAGGGAAATAATGGTAAAAAAAAAGGCGCAACTAAAATCAGATATCTGAGAGATCCTGATATGTCAGATAGAAGATATATATTCTATGTTATGGTCTATATATGCTGTATATATGTGCATTTATGGAGTACGTACAGAAATGTCCCCAAACTGGCAATCAGCCCTTTTATCTGGGGCTCTTTCTAGAAAATATATATTTAGAAAGCTGATATAAAGGCTGCCTTCAAAGTACAAATAATTGAAGGATGTTCCAGCCTTGAATATTTCCAGATAAATGAGGCACATTCATGTCAATAAAAGCTTTAATGAAGCCAGAGTATTTACAAATTTTTCCTTTTTATGGAGAGATTGTTGACAAGTCTAGCCCACTAAAATAATTTCATTTTCATTACCACAATGTCTCTCAAATCATATACTCTTCACTTCATGAAAGAGTACTTGAGAAGCAAAAGTATAGATAATGCTGTTGAAGTCCATCCTGATATAACTTTTATCATGACCTACAGTCATGCTGCATGACTTTAACCTTCATGAGTCCACAGACAGTAAAAACTGGAGCAATACAGAAGCATCTTCAACAGTGTGGAGATTATTTAGAAGCAAAACGGTTAAAGGTGTCAGGGAAAAAAAAACAGATATGAAGGAATAAGACAGACATGCCCCAAGGTGTAACTATTGCTTGCCTGTCCTCCAAGGAAGACATACTCTTGTTTTTTGGTTCTTTCTCTTCAGCTCTTTGCACATGTATTAGTCTTATTGATGTTGTTTGGTTGTCTTCCACCCTACACACAGTCTTTAAATTCCTTATACTTTTCCTCAGCCTGTTATCCTGATAGTAGTTTAATACTCATACTTAAGCCACACTTAGCTTTGGGAAGTCAAGCACAGTCTGAAACCAGATGTTGAGATTCCTTAAGAACCCTGCGCTTGGAATCCTTTGGTCAACCCTTTAATCTTTGCCTGTCTTGCATTTCTTGTCAGTTCTCCTCTTACAAAGTCTTTCTGTGCCTGGATTGTAGGCAGCAGCCTATCATAAATGGAAACGTGGGTCAATCCACCCAAGGTACCAGACAGCTGTTTCTCAGATTCTGGCATGGTTTCACTATGGTAGCTTAACAGAGAGACTTGTCTGCAGATCAGGCTTTTCTTGGTCTTTCCACAACTTGTTTTGCCACTTGGAGATATTTTGTTTGTTGGGTGGAGATCACAGCTGTTTTCATTCGCACACAGGGAAGGAGATGCCTGTGTTGTGGCATCTATGCTTGGTGACACTGTGCTGGGGCGCCTGGTTGGTCCCCACACTACCTGCCCCATGTTTTTCATAACAGTGCTTAAAGAAATTGCAAGGACTTTGCTTGGGCAAAGCTAAGACTGAAATGAGAGTTTTGATAGGCTGGTAATAGGAGTTTCAGAAAGGTTTGAATGAGAAACAATGCCTGATTTTAGGCATGGATGTCAGAGCAGGTCTTCCTTCACTAAGCCCTAGTTCCTTGTCACAGAGACTACAGCTTATACGGACTTTTCCCAGCCACTTAAACAAGCACAGATATGGTATTAATGCTTCAGAGGCTGGACGTCAATTAATTCCCAAAGAAGCAGTGAAGAAGATGCAGTAACATTTAACTGAAGTTTTAGTTCAAGTCTGGAGGAATTTAACTGTAGGTGCCAAATTTTGAAAGTATGGGTTCACATACGTGTTCATTTTGGTCTTCTAGCAGTATCCTCAGCCACACTGTATTTGCTTTAAATTCAGAACTGCTGCACATGTAATGTGTTTTGTGCTTCACCTTTGGTATCAACCAGTAGACCACTGAGCCTATCACACACTTGAGGAAATGGAGAGATTCCTGAAATGCAGCAGTAGCTGTCTTTTTCTCATCTAACCTAGTGTTTGATAAATGCACGAACCGATAGCTATTGTTTTGCTGCCTTGAACTTTGGATGTGCGGTATTTTGCACAACGGGTGCTGAAGTCACGTGATTTATTATAATGGATCACTGTAACTGAGATAGTGTTATTTTGTCATTGGTAATCTTTCTACTATTGACAGTAAAAGATTACAGTGTCACCTCCAACTCACAAATCAGTTCGTCTTTGCCACTGTTAAATGCTTCTGGAAAGTTTTTTCAGATAATGCTGTCTAGGGATTTGGCGAATTGCACTGGAAGACAGATCTCCTCTCTTTGCTCCATTGCACCCTATGCTCTCCCCTTGTATATTTCATGGGGTGTGTTTCTGAAGTTGCTGCAAACCAAGTGAGATGCCACTGAATTCTGTAAGAATTGCTTGCATGCAGCCCATGTGCCATCAGCCCCAGAACCCTTTGTGGACCACGACATACAGGTTGCCTGGTGCAGGCTTTGGCCCACATGATTTTATTTTTGTGGAAAAACAGGAGACAAATGCAATGGAATTGTCAAGGAGCTGTAATTGGAAGGGTACCAGCACAGGCATCAAAAGGTCATATTTATTCCAAAAGAGTGTTAAGATACTGAGCTTTGTTTCAGTTTTCTTAATTAATAAATCATAATGTAAAAGCACTGCATTCAGTAGATCAGTGTTAATAATTTACAGTTTCTAATTCTGGAGAATTTTACAGTTGTGGGTTTTTTTTGGTAATCCTATTAAAGCATACCATGAAAGTAATGGATCAAAACAGAATTGGAAGCATAAGTATTAAAGATAAATTTTTTCTCAGTTTGCTTCATATCTTCATGCTTTCTTTTAGAAATACTCTTAAATATCTCTCTGCAGTGGTGAAGCATCTCAAGGGCTCTTCTTAGAAGTCCAGCAGGATATTGGAAAATCTCAGTATAAAGGGAGATAAATCCCTTCACCTAATTCAGAAACTTGTTTGTAACCCTGCTATCTTATTGTTTGATTTTAGGCAGCCGCTGTTTCCTATGCCTTCTGGTAGTTATGGGAATATTTTTTCAATTCATATAACGGTGTTTGAATAGTTTTATTAGACAGACAAAACTTACTTTGCCTTCCATGAGGAAGGCAGAATTATATCTGTGGTGTACTGCTTAGTAACTCCTCCTGCTTCTGAAATAGTGAACCTGTGATGCAGGAAACCTTTTGAAAATTGTTTTTTCTCATTAACTAGCCAGTAAATCCTGTTGTTATCTTGTTACCTTGTTATGTTGTTATCTTTCCCTGTTGTTATCTTACTTCTGGTCCAAGGTTTCCTGCTATAGGGACTGCCAGATGTCAAGAGCATCATCTATGCCCAGAATAGACTTTCTCAGAGAATGGAAGGGATGAATTCAGCAGGGATGAATTACAGTTTTCTTGCAGAGTTTAAACACTTCTGCCCAGCAGAAACATCTTTCTGCAAGGTCTTTGATATTGATAATAGGATCTTAAGGGCCTCTGACAAATAGTATTTTATATTTTCAAACTCTTCTCCAACCCTTTCAGTACTTAAGATATTCATTTTACTCAATGAGTAGCAGGTATAATTTTCTCCCATATATCAGTGCTAATGGCTTTTTACAATTAAAAAACAAAGCAAAACAAAGAAACACTACCAACCTTGAAATAGATAGTTTTGCTGTAATTGTTTACTTAATTAAATTTACATAAGGATGTTTCTTTCTGTCTTTCCCTTTCATTAAATTATCTATGTTAATTTCATTATGCATTCTCTCATTAAATGTTGTCCTGCCTGTGGATTTTTTTCCAAGTCTCCTTTACCAAAACCACTCACTGCTACAGTGATACTTTCAAGAGTAGACAGCAGTGTTTATTCCCTTCCTTTTCCCTGGCAGCAGAGCTTGTGTGCCTGGCAGGTACTTGGTCACTTCTGAAGCAGTAGGAAGCAGAGATGTGGGGAAGTGACTTGTTTACTCCCCTGGGGTGAGCTCACTTCATAGCTCACTTGTAGCTCTAGACTCACTCCTGAGAGTAAGAGTTTCAGATCTGGATGCTTCTCATTCTGGGGCCATTTTAAGGAAGCTTTCCATTACTAGGCTGCATGTACTGATAATTTCGCTTCCTCTTAGCTGCTCCTTCACACAGTAATAAAGATATTCATACCATTGTTCAATGGCCTTGGGTTGTCTTTTCAGGGCAGGTTGCTCTAGATCCTGTCTAAGCCTAAATGTAAATGTGTCTTGGGCACATATCTAAAAGTAGAAGGTCATATTTATCTTTCAAAGATGATCTTTTTCTATGCCTCTCAGTTTTGTTTTTATTCCTGACCCATTTCTTTTTCATATCTGGGGTACTTTACAAGTTCAACAATGATTTCCTCTCATTGGAAGATCCAAAGAGGAAATATTAAAAAAACCCTAAAATGGCATATTTTTTAAGAAAAAATAATTTACATTATGAGAAACAATATTGATTTTGATTGTAAAGTACATTGCTGCAATGTTCTAAACATGAAGTGTAGCTGGGGTTAGAAATAAGATGAGCAAGGCATGTGTATCAGAATTTGAGCTGTGAATGTGGTTGTTGGAATTTGCAAATAGTGTTCCCTCAGACAGAGACATGTGGATGGCAGAATTTCAAAACCAGCAAAGTAGGGAGTGCAAACGCAAGGGTGAAAAAGGACTCTGAATAAATGTGCAATCTTTTTGATTTAGAAAAGTACCAGAGAGCTTTCCCAAGCAACTCCTAGGCAAGGGCTCTAGGCTGCTGAGGGTCCCACTCAGCAGACAGATTCTGGGAGGGGAAGCAGCTTTCGGTGTAGCCTGCACCTCTAGGACACCTCTCTCTCCTGTCTCTGGCTTAAAAAAAGCAATCTACAAACAGAAAACTTTCTTAACACTTGCATTGTCTAACACAGATATTAAAGGTGTGTGAATGCAGTTCTACTTCTCTTTTCTACTTCATTCAAGTCAGTCTACATTTGGAACACTTCAAGGTCTATCATGGGCTTGTAGATTTCAGTCTTGTTTTGTCTTCCTAATAACTTGCTGTTTATGCAAGCTGCTGGGCAGTACTTCCTGAAGGTAAAATATCTCAATCTGGTGGCCCTGGGTTGCTCCAGACATACCAGAGAAGTCACAAAAACTGGCATGTGTTTTAATCTCCAGGAAAGATTTCCAGGCAACACTTGGTAAGCAGATTTGCCAAAAGTGATATGCCTACAGTGAATTAGATTAGTCTGCCTGCTTGATTGCTAGACAAGATAGATATAGGGGTTGAAATTACCCATTTGAAAAAAAATACAAGTGCAATAGTAAGATTTTGTTTTAAAAGGAATTCTCCTTGCCTTCTGACACATATTAGCTAACATTTATTTTACCTTTGAACCTCCACAGTATGTGTTAGCCAGAGACCTCCAAGAAATGTATTTTTCTCGTTGCTGTTGATAAAGGTGTTCACCTGATGTGGAATGAGCCAGCAATGCTCACTTAGAGAACACCAATAAAAAATATTTTCTTTCTTTAGTTTGTCACTGTGGTAACTTATGGTCGTGGTGAAAGACAAAAGTATTTCCTTCCCTCCACTTGCTAGGATTTCTTGATTTACATATAAGTGATGTTTGTAATTAGCATGCATCTGGATTCAGGCTTTCAAATGTTTTCCTGTTTACAGGATATTATGGTAAGCTTTATTAGCTTCCTGTGAAGAATCCTAAATCTTCGTGGCTAATAGAGACACCATTTTCCCTCTGAGAGCAGCATGAAGTCTTATGCATGGCATGTCAAAAATAAGTAATATATTTTGATACCAGTATACTTTGACTTTATCCTTGATTTTCTTCTTTTACCTGTCTCCTCCTTGTATTTTGGAGAACCTACCATGTGAGTGTTTTGTATTAAGGTTAAAATGTAAAAGAAAAGATATATAGTGATAAGTTGGATTTTAGGGGCTCAGTTCAGGGATGGCCACAGCAGAGTCAGATGTGGTGCTTAAGATGGTGCTACCTGAGTTAGCTGTCTGTGTTGGCACTTAGTCAGAAGTCATCTTTCACCACCATACCATTTTTAGAGTGGCTGGTTTGTAATCAGTTTTAATTACTGGATTGCTTGCTCCAAGCCTGGAAGTTCAGATCATCTCTGTGTGCTGTTCCTAAAGGCCCTGGTATGTTAGCAGGCTAGCTAATGCAAGCAAACATTTAGAGTTGAATCAGCTGACATTACATAGAAACTTAAAATATCTGGGCCACAGTTGTGAGAAAGCCTCTGACTTGGGTTTTTTGTTTATCACATTCTGGTGCAGAGGGAATTTTTATGTGGGTTCATGCAGCTTTTCCATTCAAATTTTTCTTTAATGTTTGAGGGAAAGAAAATGAAATGCCGTCAGGAGGCATCAGGCCTGCAAGTATGTTGATTTACTTTGCTGTAGGGTAGGAGGCAATGGAGCAGAGATCAATCAAATTTCACACGATTTCTACCTCAGAAAGGTAGAGGGTTCATAGGCAGAGTCAATTCAAACTGAAATCTTAGTTTAAAGCCTTACCCTGGAATATCATGCCAGCTTTCAACTGTGTTGCAAAAGGTGGTCCTTTTTTGAAAGTGTTGACAAGACTGTCAGTACTGTTTGTTAAGTCCCCCTGGTACTCGCTCAGTAGCAGAGCAAAGCTCTTTTGTCTCTAGTGGGCTGTGCTGTGAGTGTCATACAACACCATCACATGGTGAATGTGTCTGGGGAAGGCACAGGGACCAAACCAGTGTTGGTTTGTGCAGTGTGTGTCTTTCAACAGGTGTGAGCAGCCATCCAGAAGGGGCTTCCAGATGTTACCTAGAACATCTCTTTCAAAAGATCCCATCTCTAGTTGTATCAGAAACACTTAGCAATGCTCAGAACAGCGAGAAGTGTGACAATGCACAAATGTAATAATGTACACTCATGTCTTTCAGTGGGATTTGAGCTAATTCAGGAACAGGCTTAAGAAAGACACAAATTAAACAGGAGAAGGCACTTGGTCTTGCTGAGCAGTTCAGTGGACAGCAGGATCTAAAGTTCCCCAGAATTCAGAGAATGAAATCCTGTCCTACTGTAGTCAAAAGACGTAGATGTTGGTTTAAACAGTATAAAGATTTCAGCCAGAAGTGTCAGAATTTGCTGTTTAAATTATTAACTCTTCCCCCAGTATATATTTATGGAAGAGCATGAAAATTTAATATAGTTCCCTTCTTCTGTTTGCATTTTTACAAGAAGAAAAAGTAACTAAATAAGTTGCTAATGGGATGAGTTTTTTTTATGGTAGCTTAAGGCCAGCACATGGGTGTCTTCTAACTGAGGTGTGAAACCATGAAAACTGGGTTAATAATGAACCCCCAACACAGCCCTAACAGTAGCACTGCTAGCAGGCACATCTGTAATTACTTCTTCTCTATGAAGTGTGCTGAACTTCTACAACAAATTTAAAATCTCATGTTGTCCTTTCTTCTGTTAGAAAATGACTCAGTGAAAGCCTTTATATATATGTATATATATATATATATATATATATATATATATATATATATATAATATGTACAAAGACAAAAGTTTCTTCCTCTGAACCAGCCCATCTACATTTTATTCAGTTTGGAGAAAGGAATCTGGTTTTGCTTTAGCAGATCTATTTAATTTTCTAAATTTCATAAATTTGTTGCATTTGAGATGCAATGAAATGCCAAGTAATACTTCTGTGACATGCATAAATTATTTTTTTAGCTTTCCTATGCATGATATGTGCTGTGGAATATAAATCCAGTTGATAGAGCGTTTACCAGGTCTCACCTGGATATTTTCAAACAGAAGGATTGCAGGAGCTTTAGAAATATTTTTGAGAAGGGCAGCAGGAGAGATTGACATGTGGATGTGCAAGGAACAGATTACAGCTGAGATGCCTGTTTCCTTTGGAAAGAAAATGAGAAGAGGTAGGTGTGATCTCTGTCCACTGAGATCCCACTGAGTGGGAGTTTTACTGTTGGCTTTAACAAGATGAATCAGACTTTTGACAGCTAATGAGGAAGAGGGGTACAGTCTAGATGCTGGGAAATATTTAAAAGGATAAAAATTTGTAAGCAGTTTTTGTCAAGCAGTGAGCTAAAAGTTACTTAGTCCTTCAGAACACTTTAATTTTAGAAACCACATCTTGTCAAGACTGACATAAAGACTCCTGCGTGCTGGCAGCTGATTCAAAGTAGCATCTGCCAGCCTTCTCTTAGGTCATGACTGTCAATTTATGGTAGGTATATTCTCCAAGCCAGCAGAGAGGTTGAAAAATGAACCATCAAAACTGTGAAAGAACAATACCGAAAATACTTCTGCCTCTTTTGGAATCTTATGGGGGCACTCAGCAGCTGGAAGTCCACAACAGCACTATACAGATGGACAGTGTACTTGCACATACGTATATTTCCTGTGTCAGACCAAATTGATATGGTAAAAAATTCATATTTTGTGCTGGTCTTTTGCTTGGAGGTAAATTTGTTCGTCTTCAGAACCTGCTTGAGACTTCAGATTTGGAATACAAGTGTACTAGTATAGGATTTCTAATTGAAAACAAAGAGGCTGAGTATTTTGTGTGCATGAACTAGGATGGATCCTTTAGTTTATATGAGGTGATGTCAGTTCACATTGCTGGGCAAGTGAGTTTGTTTGGTTTTCAGACTAGAAATTCCCAGAGGTATCAGGGGGGAAAAAACAAAAAAAAACCTACAGGGCAATCTATTGCAAACCCATCCTGGAATCATTATCTCTCCTCTTAAAACTGAAATCTCAAACTAGGGAGACAGGTTGTTCCTCTCCTGTGGTCTCAAAAGTTCATTCTTGGCTGTGTTTAATACCCTTTCTTTTTCTGCTCTCAATACTGCCAAAAAAAGACATGCTTGCTAGTGGTAATTAGTAAGAATAATACTTGCATTTAAAATATGGTTTTTGTAGATTCTATTTTGACCTGGTGAGTGAAATAAAACTTGTTACCTGCAACTACTTTGTGTGACATTCTTCGCATTGTGAGTTGTGTTTTAAAACAGACAAACTACAGAATCATGGATGGGGTGTGGCCTGGCTGTGTTTTTGAGCATCTCAACAAATGAGGTTGGTTTCAAGAGACAATTGGAGCTACAATTCCCCTGATGGTGATGAAATCCCACCACAAGATGTAAAGCAGCTCTTTGGTTACTGCAACTGCAGTACATTAGGTAGAAAGAGCAGACCAAGCTTGTGTAGCATCAGTTGTCCATGACCATATTCTCTCCTTCCATAGTAGTTTTTCCCTCTTTGTGTTGGCTATAAGCACTTACAGCCAGCCAGTTAGACCAGTAACTTTCAGTCTCACTTTCCTTTCCTTCCTTTTTCCTTTGTCATTGCTGGGCAAGGTGCCTAATACAGTTCAAATACCTTGCTCTCTCAGCAGGATTTGTAATACCATGAGTGACAGGGTTACAGCCCAGAAGTTTTTAAAGTACAAACCTGTTGGTGACTTAAGGGAAAATAAGCGTAAGGCAGATTCAAACAAACAAATACTTTAAAATAAATTGGGAATGTAAATTTCAATTTTAGTCTGACCTGACTGATTACAGCTTAAGAAATACGTATGGCTAAATCCTGTGATGACCTGTTTAATCCAATCCACTCAGATCAGTAGAGAAGTATATATGTAGTGCCTCACCTCTAGAGAGGCAGACTGACCACCTGCACCATATCCCTGTTGGGAATTTATCTGTTACTGAACTGCTGCTTTCCCAGGTGTTAATACACTTGCTAGGGCCTCTACCAAATGTGGCCACAAGCATTGCTTTGCAGCAGAGAATATTATTCTCCTGTCACTGAAGAACTGCCATGTTTTTATGAAAGGGGATGTGAGCAAGCACTCATATTCTTCTCTCCTTGGTCTGGGTTGCCAGAAGTATAATTTTCCTTCATGTTGAAGGGGAGGTAATTATGTTGGGAAAGAGTGAGACTACTGCAGGAAGTCAGTGGCAGAGGTTTGACCAAAGCCCAGGTTTCCTGATGTTGGACCATCTCATCTGAATGCTCAGTGTGTTTCTGCCAGAGATGGCAAAGTAGTGGCCCAGGTTCTTCAAGACACTTGAAATCTTCAGCCCTCCCTCAGGTAAAGGAAGCTGACATCAGTCCTACAGACTGCGAGGAAAAAACAGAGCATTTTCCTTTTCCAGTGTTGCTGCATGTAGGGTATAGAATCTCTCACTTGGGGCACAATAGAAGGCAGGACTTTGAGTGTCAAGATCAGGACCAAGTGTCATATTTTTATGTATTTAACTAGCAAATTAGGGGGGGAATGTTATAAAATACAGTTAGGTATAAATTAGCAATAGTGCAAGTTACAAATATGCAGGTGAAAACTTATTCCAGAATTATCTTTTCTCTACTATTACTTCTTTTTTTTCAGATGTCCTTTGCCTCAGCTTTGGATTTTGTCAAATTACTCTAAAAGCTCATTTCTGAAAAAGTGTGTTTTAAAAATAGTCTAGGTTATCTGCAGTCCAGACTGTGTAGTCATCCCACCACGTGTTGTCATATAACAGCTGTTGGATGTTGCTCAGCCTATTGATGATTTGCACTGGGGTTTCCTTTTCACAGTGCAGCAGATCCCTTGGAAGTTAAGTATGCAGTGGTTGGAGACCTTTGCCTTTGCTATAAAAAAATTAATAATGTTTCCCATCTGTCACCTGTGTGACTGCAGCAATTTCAGCTTGGATGGGCTTGAGTGAGACCGGAGGTGCTGACTTTGGGATGGCAGCTCTGAAGGCTTGCAGGCGTTGTCATCCCTGCCAGTGGAGCCAACATCTGCAGCTTGCACTCCTGGGACCCTGCACCTTCATCAGCAGTGGAGTGCAGAGTCAGAGGGAATGCACCAGCCACCAGGCACACACCTTCAGGGGACAGACAGGCTGGCATCTGTACATGGCCTTGTGATCAGGAGGAACTAACAATTATTTGGAGACCATTTTTTGCAGTCTCCCAAAATACTTCTTGGTATTTTTTTTCCAGAGAAGAAACCTTCTTAGTCTGCAGTAGCTTGTCTGTGCTGCTCAGGATTCTTTGTCCCCTTATTTGTTGAAATTTCCATTCCTTTTTACTCCAATATATGTTAGAAGATAGTAAGTTTTTAACATGCATAAATGCAGCAACTATTTCATAGTAATTTTTCGCCTACAGTTCCCTCTTTTTACTGCACTTGGAAACATATGCACTCATCCAATGCGCTCAGCATTAGATTTGCTGGTCTTATTACAGTCAGGGTATTTTATCTTGCCCTTCAACCTGCTGTTACTCATTTGTAGCCCCTTCTTTTTACCAGTATCAAGTTAAATACTTTTGGAATTGCTGGAATTTAAAACATGTTTCATTTTATGGCTACAGCAATTTTCTTCCCTAAGTATTAGACTGTAAATAAATGGTGAACAGAAGTTGGTATTTTAGAAAATAAAAAAGTAATGTTGAAATAGGATATTGCAGAGGGAGCTCTAAATTAAGTAGTAGTAATAGGTATAATGCCTCTTTCCTAGCAGCCTTTTGATCTTTTCCTTCTTGATAATTTGTGCTTTGTCTTATAAATTTCCAGGGAAGTTAACAATAGGCACCATAGCAGTGGCACCTAATCAAAAAGCCCTTGTGAAAAGGAGTTTTCTGAATGGGTGAGCAGCTACACTTGGGCCATCTTAAGCAGTGGTACACAGAAGAGGAACTCTGGTGGTACTGTTTTAAAGAAATAAGGCCAGATTTTTGTCCACTATGCCTAAATTGCAGCACAGCATTTGCAAAAGCATCGCACTGACTTTTTTCACCCACCAGTGTCATGGTTCAAGGCTCTGTGAGAACCAAAGGATGTGACCATGCTTTCTGTACCAGTGGTTTCCCAGCAAATGGAAGGAAGATAGGCCCTGTTGTAAAGCAAAGCATTTTTAAGGCTAAAAGGAGAACAGAGGGAAAATACCCATACCTCAGTGGCATAGCTGGCACAAAGCTTTTGTTCAAGGCTCATGGTTCTGAGTGGGTGAACTCAATTAATTATAAATGGTTCAGCTGTGTAAACAGGAGAACGGCTCTGTCTTGTGAAGACACTGAAGTCTCTTTTCTTCTGTTTAATTAATGCTTACAAGACCTACGCAGGTAAGTCTTTGGTGTACTAAGAAAAAAACCCCAAAGCACAAATGTTTTTCAGAACATCTAAACTTTGGGAAATTTTGGTCACTGGGTAGTTACACTGCAGGCCTGTTAATCTCACCCTGTATTTAATAAAGTAAGAAGTATTTGGTGTTAGAGTTAAATATTGTTTGTTTGTTGCTATTCATCTCCTTTTTATAAAGAAGGAAAAAACTAATGTGGAAAGGAATAAAATGTTTTCAAGATGGTGAAACCAGGAACTATTGTGCCAAAGATGTCAAACTCTACTGCGCTGTTATCATGCTGTGACTGTCTTCTGCCTTCACTAGAGTTACAGTGCCAAAACTCAGGTGCAACTGTCCTCATTTTCTCCTCACACTGAGTAGACCTGTTACATGCCTTGCAAATAAGACCAGATAATTCCAATATGTGCATGCCCCCCCTTGTGTTGCTTTGTTGTACAATTTCCTTGACTTTAATGCCGCAGCCTGAACTACTGGCCTTCGTTTTGGTCTTCTGTATTTTAAAAGTTATTCTATTCCAAAACTGTCTGCAGGTAGTTCTGCTCTGAGTTAGAGTCCAGAAAGGGAAGAGTTTGAATTGTCATACTTGCCATCGTGTCCTTCTTGGTACACATAAACCATTACCTCCTGTCTAAGAGAGTATCACATTAGCTCTTCTTATTCTTCTGTGTGATCTCTTATTCCAGTCAAAAGGAGCATTTTGATGACTTCTTTCACTTGTATTAGTGTGTTTGTACTATGACAGCATTGAACAGTCTTTGTTGTATGATGCGTAATTCCCTTAATCACTCAAAATTAGTTCTTTAATTTGATTATTAGAAGTAGCAGCAGCGAAGAATAACGTGCTTAGTGTAGTGGGTAACTGAAACCATTTGAGCATTAGTAAACTGCTTCTACAAGCATTTTGAATGTTCATTCCACCATCTTCTTAAATTGACAATTTTTTTCCTTCATTTTCATGGAAATATTAGGCTAAAAATGTATTTAGATAAGCTTAGAGACAAAGAATGTGTGCATATTGAATTATGATAAGGGTATTAAAATAGAAAAGCAGCCCTTATTAAGGTATTGCAGGTAATGGTGCTAAGGTCTTGGATTCTTTTTTATATCAAGTGCAAAGGATTTTTTCTGGGTAACATTCACATCTTGTTGCTCAAGGACTTAATTGTCAGACTCTCTTTGTGTACTGCTTACCACATGCTTGACTGACTGTAATAGCTCCTAATCAGTGAGAACACTGAGTTTTAATATCGCATGGTCTGGCTGCTGAAAACATAAACTGTTAAAAAAAACCATAAACTAAGACATTGTTGTAGTGACTGAGCAGATCTGAGAAATGTGGATAGACAGAGATTCTGACTGGCAGAGCTGGCAGAATAACGAGAAAAGAAGTAACAGGTAAGAGGAGCTGAGGAAAGGTGAGCACCAGAATGGTTTGTTTTGGCACTGGTCTTCAAAGGTAACTTTCTTGGGGGAAAAAAAGAAAGACTGACTGAAGGGAATGTTCTGTTTCTAAGGTGAAATTCAGTTATGCTTCTCAGACTGCAATTAAAGACGAGCTCAACAAGTGCCATAGCAGGTGCTACTAATGTAAATGAAATCGTGAATCATCCCTGATTTCCTCCCTAAATGGCCAGATTCTGAGTTGCGAGGTATCCCTTCTCATGTTATCCTCTGCCATCACAAAGCAAGCCCTGGGTAAAGTTATGGTTTATGCCTTCCTAAATACTAACTGTTGATTATAAAGCTGATGTAATTTTCTGCTTCTATAAAATCAAAGGTACACCCTTGTTTTGAGATCAAGGAGAATGAAAACATGTTGTGATGGAGAGGGCTGTTTTTGAGGCACTTGGCTTCTGAAGTTCATGCATTATCTCGTGCTCATGGCTGTGCCTGAAGGCATAATCCAGTCATGTGTATTTAATTAGGACTTTAAACTACAATTGCCCTGATAAAAGCAAAGAACTGATGGTTCACAGGCATCTGCTCTACGAGGCAGTTACCTTAAGGCAGACATAATACCTGAAAGCCTAAAGGAGATGTTGCAGTAGTGGCCTTTGATAAGCGCTTTCTTCATCTGGGACACCCCAGTGGCTGCACATCCAAATGAAGAGAGGGGAGAGGTCCCCAGCTCTGCCCATCTCTCCTCTTTTGTGGAGCTGTTCAGAATTTATACTTCTGTCATCTTTGAGTCACCTTCACGGTGCCTCTGAATGAAGGCACTCAGAATGAAGCTCAGGGTGTCAGTGTATACTAATTTTCTGTCTGTTTTTCTTGTGGTTTAATATATACGGGTGTAAATTAAAACACAATTAGACACTAAATTTCCAGTTCAGATTATTTTCCTGAATATGTCAGTGACTCTAATGTAGCTGAAGGACCACTACTACAGTGAAATAGATGGCTTTCTGCATGGGAGGCAGAAAGGGCTCATTTCCAGGGTACTGAAGGCATAGAGATTTTTTATTTACAATTCAATTTTGATAAAGAACTGTTGAGTCCATTGTAACCAAGGTGATGAGCCATTTTAAAACAAAAGTGTTGTTTAAAAATTTAGTCTGTTGTAATTATTGCATTTCAGAAGTAATCATCTCCCTCAAATAAGATGAACTGTGTGTTCAGTTTTGCCTTCAATGCTGATTTTCATGCAACATGCATGAGTTCTAAGGACCAGAAAGCAAACTTTAGGCATATTATTCAGTTACTATGGACTCAACAATTACACAGTTAAAGTACTTTGATGATTGCAAGTTTTTCTCAAATAAATTGCTTGCTTGCTAATGCTTATGATGAAAAAGTCATCCTTCAGCTGATTTACATAAAAACATTAGATGCCTGTAGGCTCCAGAATTTCATTAAAGTATCAGTCTTAGTTCAACCCTTGCAATTTGCTGTTTGCAGTGTCTAAAATGTATCTCTCCAACAGCCTTTCCTTCTCCTGATCACAGACAGGTAAGTTGTTACAACCCTCTCATTCCCAACTCTCATTCATCCAAACTGGTGCCTATCAGTCCTTTCTTTACAACACTCCATAAAGGCAGAGCAGATAGGTATCACTGTTGGATTAACTGTGAATAAATAGATGAAATTCTTGCCTGTTGTGGGCTGAATCCTGCTGTATTTATGAATACAAAAGAAATAGTTCTGTTGGTTTAAATGGGATGAGAGATGATAGTGCCAGCAATGATAAGGCTGTGTCCTTGTCTTTTTTCTGCCCCCAGACCCCTCCTCCACTCCCCATCTGAAGATAATTTTAGGAGGAAATTATTATTTTCAAGATTGTGAACTGTCTGAGCAAACAAAATTTCAGGTTCACTACTCTCATTACACAATAAAATTTAAGAACTAGAGTAATAGTTGCAGAACATGTGCCGACACAAACTGCAGGTTCTCCTCCCAGCTACAAAAGGACTAAGGCAACTTTTTATTGTAGACATTTAGCATCTTTAACTACTGTGTGGGCACTGGCAATCTTTCACTGGCCTTTCCTGTGATGGCTATCTGTGGAAGCTTTGACTTGATCTACTCTGCCTCACTTGACCTGCCTTGACTTCCATTGTCAATCTAAATGCCAGATTTACTGGGCACTTGATGGTAAAGACCCTTGCCCCTGATGAACTGGACTATCATGAAGGATGCTGGATGGCTGCAGATTTTAATGCATTCCAACTCCTGCCTCTCTGGAGAGAATTTTAGTCAGCAGACTGACCTTAGATCCCATTGCCATCCCCCTGCAGTTGCTTAATTGGGAGCTTGAATACCAGAGCCCCTGTATGTGCATTGTGCTCCCACCGTAAGGCAGCTGGCAGTGCTCCTTGTTCTAGCAAGACTGAAACAGTGCTGTGCTACCTCCTCCCCTCAGATCCTTCTCTACTCAGGCCCATGAGCACCACAAATCACTGTGGTTTTTTCTTCACCATTTTACCTGGTTTTGTCCTTGCTCCTGTTTCCCACCCTATGATTGTAATCCCCCCAGCCAACTCTGTCTCTTCCTTCAAGGGGGGGAAATTGTGAGTGGATTTATATTCTCCACTTTCATGCTACTTGGATAGTGGGGAGATACCCAGAGATGCAGTCATTCTGCTTCCAGATGGGGCACAGCCAGGGAAGACTTAGATCTGTATTGCAGAAACAGCCTGTGGTACTGCCAGTTTGCAACATGCTCAGCATAGCTAGGATTTCCTGGGCATTTAGATGGTAAAATCAAAGTTATCTCAAATTAGCATATCAAACTGAATTTTTTAGAGAGGCTTATAAGTTAGATGAATTTTAATGTAATTTTACAGGAACATGAGGAGATATGGAGCAGAAATCATTATATTAAGCACATAATAACTTGGGGGGTAAAAAAAAGGTCTTCAGAAATTTCTTATGGGTAAAAACACCATGGTTTTTCCATATTCTCAGCTACACATTTCTGGATGAAATTTTCTTGCTGTGCCTTTCTGTAGATATGAGGTGGACATCCAGCACACAAAATTTTATTCCAAATGTATGTACATTTGAAAATGTAGAAGCATCTGAAAACAAAGTTTATAATGAAAACTGTCAAACAACTTTCATACTCAGCAATGCTGGAAGTACTGCCTGTATGGAGAAATACATAAAAGTGCTGAAATGTATTAGCACACATCCATTCCAGCTGCTAGAATTCTTTAGTAAGGAGTCTTGCCAATAGGTCAGCTTTTATGAGGGCAGCACATAAGCAGCAGCCTATTGAAATTAGATCTGTATGTTTTCCCTGAACAGGAGTTTACAGAGCTACTTTGATGTATCTGTCCTGGAGTAGAAACTCCTAGATGCTTTTATTTTCATATGGCAAACATGGTGTGATTTTGTCTTGGGCTCAGGAGTCCACACCTGAAAATCCTCTCAGTGTAGTCATGGGTAAGCAGATACATGTCACTTCCCATGAACAGCATAGTAATAGAGGTGTGCTGTACAAAGCTGGACTCAAAATCGGTATAGTATGGAGCTTGCAACACTGAGGGCTCGAACAGGTGAAGTTAGGACAGAGGAGATTGGACCACTGAATATGAAGATTTGTGACTACACATTTGTTATTAGTGTAGTAATTTCTCCTGCTACTCTTGTCATGGCAGGTAGCTGCTGAATCAAATTATCAAGTAAAGGAAGTAAAAGTGAAAGTCAGTAGGGGAGAGTATCTGCAGATCAACAGAACAAAGAATCAATGATATAATAAATGATAATAATTACCTCTCCTGTTATAAAGGAGATAACTCCAGCCCTCAGTGTGCAACCCTTGGGAAGAACCAGACTGTGTAACAACTTCTGAAGATAACAGAAAATGCTATCATCTTATCTGTTCTTCAAATATCAGTTACAACTACAAATACTGAAATATGTTATTGGTGCAGAATTAAGATTATTTGAATGCTCTAACTGTGCATTTCTGTATCTTGACAAGTGTGGATTTTTTGCTTAAGTCAAAACTTGATTAGAAATTTTTCTGAGTGTTCTACTGCTTGTTTTTGAGCTACTAGAGTTTCCTTACAAATATTTGTGCTTCAAATTGCTGATATGTACTGGTCATCCTTAATTCTGGCTCCAAATACTTCTTTCTTTCTTTCTGGGAACCGTTATTGTTATCTAAAAGGTGTGACTATAAAATCTCAAGTCTTGCAACTTCTCCAAAGAACCTGTTAAGTGTTTGCACACATTTTAGAGCAGAGCAAGGAAAAAACCATCAGAAAATTGGAAGACATTCTGCAACAGAGATTAAAGGAACACATCTATTTAGACCTTGTTTCGTTACTAAATTGTTAGTTGTCTAAAAACTGAGGTGCTTTTTGAAAGCTCTAGGCAGTTATGAACTGAACAAATACTGTGAGGAGATGCAGTCTGCAGCTTAAGGAAATGCATGGTCCATAGGCAGCTGAGTAGCAAACCAGCTCGATGGTTGTAGTGTCACCATTGCCTGTTGGAGACAGCCATTGCTTGGAACAGGCAGTTTTTCTGATGGAGCACCAGAAATAAGAGCCATTGTTTGCATGGAGCAGCAGCAGGCCTACATGATGGAAATAAACATGTATCAACATTGTAAGTACAAATTAAATCTGCCAGTAATAACTTCACCTTTTATCTTTGTTATGAGTTATTTTGTTATCAATTCTTGGTTGCTAATTCTTTGCTGACAGGGCAGGTACAATATCGTGAGAAACTACCAAAATTTATCTAAAAACTATTGATGCTTAGGGAAAGGCTCATGCTGAGGCAGGAATGCTAGGTTTCACCTCTTTGTGTTGCACAATTTACCTGCTCTCTATGCTTCCACTGATATTCATAAAGAGGAGATGGACACTGGAGGCAGCAGCAGGTAGAGAAGGGAGGTCAGGCATGAGAGGTGGACATGAAGTGCGCATCACATTTCACAGGTAGCTGCTGATCCAGTTTATACATTGTGCTACTCCGTGCTGCCTGAAGGTCTCAGTGACTCTTTCTTTCTTTCTTCTTAAACTTTGACTTTCTTACTCTTTCCCTGTCTGCCTTTCCTTGCTTTATTTCCTTTTCCCTGCTTTCTTTTCTTTTAGTCTCTTTTAGTCTTGTTTACACAGTTGTAGTCTCTGCTTTCTCCCCTGCCCCATTCTGTGCAGTGATTTTGTTATAATCTCAATACTCTCCTCCCCTCCCCTCAAAGACATTGCTTAGTCACTTAGTTCTGCATATAAACTGCCTTTAATCTCTCTCTGTTTTGGTTTCCCATTGTAATTCCTTGTCCTTTTTTTTCATATGCCTCTCCCAGTTTCCCTATTGTATTCAAACAATTCTACCCCCTCCACTGACTCATAGTCTTTACTTTGACACAAGCTGCCTCCACTTCTAGAGATCACCGTGGCTGCTTTAATTCAGGATGGTAGCACAGTGATTTGATTGTAGCACAGCATCATATATTTGTTTATTCCAGTTCTGACTCCTCTCTAGGGAAAACTTTATGACTCATAACTTAATTGCTTTGCTGTCTGATTTGGTTCACTTGGTTCCCAACCACTTACCAGAGACAGCTACCTTTTTGTTACTGGTTTTGACACCTTTCATTTTTTATGCACAGTGTTTGCCCAAAAGAGCAACAACAGCTCTTTTAGTAATAGATTGAATTGATCAAAAATGACTCAGTTTTTAAGACTGGCATTACTTCCCTGAGAGGTTTTTACAGCAGTGAGAAATGCCTACCTAATGCTTAGTCACCTCAGCTATTTAACTGAAACAAAAAGTGTCAAGGGAGTAAATCACAATAAGCTTGTTGAAGTGCCCCAGGTACATTACACGCTCCTAGGGAACACCAGCTGATGCTTCCTGCCTCCCCCAAAGAATAGGTCTTCCTTGAAATACTCATTAGGGTGTTTTGGGGTTTTTTTAGCTCAACAAGAGAAATTGTGTAATCTTGGCAGAGCTTTTTTTTTAATATTTGAAAGAATAAAACCACCTTTAAGTGAAAACTGAGCCTCTGAGACCAGGTTGACCTTAGTAAGCAAGGAACAGAGAATTAATTATAAGATGAAGTGAACTTTTGAGAAGACATTTAGGGCAATTTTGAAAACTCTGAAGGAAGAGGAATGGAAGTAATTTAAAGGGCAAGGGTATAAAATAAACCAACAGGACAAATAACACTGACAGAAAAGTGGCTGGATGATGGGAACTAGGATACCTCTTGGAGACTTGCAACCTTCAATACCTCCAGTTGCAATTCATCAGCAGACCCTACTAGATTTTTATATCCTCTCACTTCAGTTTCATGAGAAATTGAGTATTTTCACGGGCTGGGTGGTTGCAGAGGCAGTGTAAACTATTGCCTGAGTTACATTCAGCTGGTAAATTAATGTTCCAGTTAATTTGCAAAAGTGCTTTGGTAACTGAGATAAATCAGGGCTTTGATAGTGAAATAATTTTTGTGAAATTAACTTTTTTTTTCTTGTGAGAGGGATAAAGCCCCATGGCAGAATTTCTCTGGCAGAAGTCAAACTTCTCAGTGCTTTCCTCTGAAGAGGGAGTGGTGCTAGGTGCAAGGAGGAAAAACAGAACCACCCCTCCTGTTGCCTGCTTCTGATTGTCTTGCCTTGCTGTGCCTTGAGGGCCTTCCTTTGGGGCAGCTGTATTTTTTATGCATCTCTAATGGTTACAGTGGTGAATCAGAGCATACAACTGGGGGTTTTCGTATTTAAACTACTTCAGCAGAGAGCTGTAACACAGTCAGTGTATGACGGTGTCAAGGTTCAATCCCAGCCAGCAGCAAAGTACCACACAGATGCTTGTTCACTCCCTGACCAGTGGGATCAGGAAGATAATTGGGAGGGTAAAAGCCAGAAAAGAGAGCTGAAAAGCTGAGATAAAGACAGTTTAGTAGGGAAAGCAAAAGCCATACACACAAACAAAGCAAAACAAGGAATTCTATCAATGCTTCCCGTGGACAAGCAGCTGTTCAGCTGTCTCCAGGAGAGCAGGGCTCCATCACACATCATGGCTGCTTGGGAAGACAAACACTGTCACCCCAAACATTCCCCCTTTCGTCCATCTTCCTCACACTTTATATACTGAGTGTGATGTCAGGTAGTCTGGAATATCCCTTTGGTCTATTTGGGTCACCCGTCCCAGATGTGTCCCACCTCTTCCCTCTTTTCTATGCACACCCAGTTTAATCTCAGTATGGCAGTACAAAAAGCAGAAAAGTCCTTGGCTCTGTGTGAGCCCTGCTCAGCAACAGCAAAAACATTTTTATATTATCAATCCCTGTCTTCAGCAGAAATCCAAAACATAGCCCCATACCAGCCACTGTGAAGCAAATTACTCCAGCCAAAATTGGCATAAATGGAGATACCAAGCCTGGTGTAAAGGGAGTACAATGCTGTTTTGTTCTTTATCCCTGTGGATTGCTGGGTAGTTTGGTAGTGGCCATGGTCATGACTATTTCCTAGCATCTTTAGGCATCTCATCTCTTGGAAGATTTACCAGTTTCACTGATGTTTTTGCTAATTGAAAGAAGTATTTAACCTCATTACTTTCTGACTTCGACATCATAACTTCATTTCTGGGTCCAGTGATCTCTAAATAATTAGAGATGAAAATTACAATGGTGCACATTTATTTATAACTGGAGATTAACTGGGCAACACCTGCTCCTGACCTGTGCACTCTGCAATGTAGCTAGGGCAGCAGGACAGAGTTAAATTGTCTCCTTTATTTTAGAACAAGCTAATCTACAAGACTACAATCCAAACAGTCTTTGTAATTACATATTATTTACAAATGCCAGCCAGATAATATTCAGGTTAATTTATATCACTGCCTTACCAATACTTCCAGTGCTTTCTGTTCATCTGCAGAGGCAGTGGTACCAAGCCCACAGTTTTCTGCATCTGTTTTGGAAATGTCTCAGAGGAGTGCAAGAGCAATCTTCAGATGGATTAAAATGTTAGGACTCTTGTTGCAGTGAAACACGTGGCACCAACAATGTTATTTGTAAAGAATGGTTCATGGCCAAAAAATGTCCAACTAGGATCCTAAAAACATTTTTACACATAAAGAAATTGTATGTAATATAGCAAGCTTTATACTTGCTAAAGTTTCATCTCGCCATTGAAAATAGACATTTGCATAACATTTTCAATCTGAAAGCAATATGAGCAAAAAGGGGAGAAAGGAATCTAGAAAAAAAGAAAATGTTGTTCCCCTGATTCTTCTAGAGCAATTTCTCAACCTATAAAGGCCTCCATACCACATTTTCTCTCAAATCTATTTTCTGAATGAAATCTTTAACATTCATTAATCACCACCTCTACCACTGCTTGATGAATGGCTCCAGCTGTGCCACTGTTTTGGATGCGGTGTGACACTTGCATCTCTCTTGAGTTTCTTTCTTGTGGTTTCCACCTGTATGTGGGCAGTTTGGTTGCAAATGTGTGAAACTCAGAGGATCCATTAATAACTGCATGTTTTTTTTCCAAATACATATTCAGTCATCTTAGTTATCCTTTGTCCTTAAAAGTGGTACAAATATCCAGATTAACTGCATATAGATATATTCTCTCTTTCTGTTCTCTCTCTAATACTTTTTAGTTTAATTAAATGAATTCTTTTAAAATTTTCCTGATGCACATGGTAACTGATTTCCTACTTGTCAACCCATGACAAGATTTCCTGCTGTGGGGTCTGAACATTGTCATACAAGCTAATACCTGAAGTTATATTTTAGTAACTACAAAAGTTAATAATTTTTTAAGGCTTCTCTTTATTCTAGTTCTCAATGTTCCATGAAAACTGTAGCTAAAAATCTCCAGGGGAGAAGAAAATTAAGATTTGAATAATTGGTGAGAACTGCATGTTTTAGCTATTGTGATACCCTCAGCTTTTGCTGTCCTCTCAGCAAGTAAATGAGTTAGCTGCTGAGCTGTTAAAAGTCCTGTAGAGAAAATTACAACGTGAAAATACAATCTGGACTTGCAGTTTTTCTGTCCCACAGGCTCATCCAGCTTTTTTTGCTGCCAAAAGGAAACAACTGCTGCTCCCAGGTGCAACAGCCGGGTCGCTGGCTCAGCTGTACTGATGCCTCAAGTAAATCTCTTAAAGTTACAGAATTTCATTTAGGGGTGTAGTTATGAATTCAGCCCCAGGATGGGCCCCACAGCCCCTCGTGGAGGTGCTAAAGGACTCTGTATTCTGTTCCAATTCTTGTGGAATGCTGTGAAGTAAATGGAACATATGTACACAATGTGGATATAGTGGGAGAGGCTGTATTTTCACTGTTTGAGCAAAACGTGCACCTGGTCATCTGGTGAAGAACAGGCTGTGGGGATGGAAAATATGGTTTTCACAGATTGAGTGTTCTGGCACTGTGCTTGTCATCGATGGACTGCACATTCCTGCAGCACCCCTCAGGTTGGAGGACTGGGAAATCACCTGAAAGCGAGTAGTGCTCAAAGTATTTGGGAACATCACCCCTTTTCTTTTCATTTCCCAAGTGGCATCTGAAAGTTGGGAAGGCTTTACACTTCTAAAATTATTTTGTCTTTCAAAAAATGTCAGGATTTCTCTTTCCATGTATGTTCCTGTGTGGGTATCAGGAGAAGCAATTCAGGCCTGTGGTTTTGAGAGTCTCCACCACTTTTCATGTCCCAGGTTTTGCTTCTGCCTGGACTGCTGCATGGTTGTTTCTTGGATCTACAAACAGCAGATCACAGCACAGTAATCTGTGGTTGCAGTCTCAGCTCTTAATATGTTTTGTCACAGCTGCAGTGATTTGAGTAATTTTGTTACTGGTATTAAAACTGCAATGCAATTTGTATGTTAAAACATGTAAATGTCATTTTTTTATTGTTTTCACACATAGGCTGTAACTGTAGTTACAGTGAGCGGTTTTGTGGCTCTACCAGCAAAGGCTGGTGTTTTCCCTGATTTACAGCAGCAGCTGCAAAGCAAGGTCTTAAGGAAAATCTTGGAACAGATGAACATTTCCATGTCATTATCCAGTTAAAACTAGAAGATGTGAAAGCTGCTTTTATTTAAACAGGCATTTTTCAGATCCCACAAACATACCTTTTACACATGTAACACTGCATAGTTACTGGATTCCAACTGTACCTAGGCACATGCCAGGCTAGTTCACATCTAGTTTACTGTGGAAGAAAATTCTTGCATGCTAGCAGGCAGGCCAGGATGAGCTCCAGCAAGTCATCAGTTCCAGGCATGTAGGCAAATAGCAGCACTTTGCATCTGTTTGTGGGCACAGACCAACACAGAACTGGAACTGTCTTTCCTTCTTGTAGCAGACAAGAAAGTGGGTTGTGAGGGGCTGATTAACAAGAAGCTGTTTTCACTTCTGTGCATCGATACAGTTATTGAGATGAGTTTCCCTCAATACTATTCATTTGAATACCAATGATTGTGGCAAAAACAGCACTATGAGTGTCAAAAATCATGACCTTTCCTGTATTCCTCACCTAATTTAGATCTTTAGAAGTCAGTGGAAATACACTAAGGCAGAGTCTGGTGGTACTCTGCTATTCCTGGAAATGCTTTTATGTAGTAACTGTCAGAGCAGATAATCTGTGGAGATCTACGTCCTTGCCCTGACCAAGGCCAGAACAAATTGGCACAGTAAAACCTGTCAGTGAGCAGCTATGCAATCTTGTCCTAAGGAAGTTCCTAAATTTCTTTGCACATTAGTGCTTGATAGGTCTGAACAGGGAAGATTTATATGTCCCTACTTTTTTTCTTCCTAAAGGATGATGAACAGGTGCTCTAAGGTCTGTCTGTTTTAAATCCATGAATCAAACTCCAAATTTCAGCCTGACAAAGGGGACAATCAGAGGCAGGAGGTATCCTGTTGTGCCATCCAGCCAGAATGAACCATTTGCAATTTAGCTACTTGCCAGCCCTGTGCCTGTGAGCTGTAGCTGATCATGCAGATTACCCCTGGCAATTTTTCTAATCCTAAGTATCCCTTTTGGGTTTTTTTTTTCAGCTGAAACAAAGATCTGCTTCAAGTACTACCATGGCGTGAGTGGAGCGCTACGAGCCACGACTCCAAGTGTGACAGTGAAAAACAATGCAGCTCCTGTGAGTTATGTTTTGGGGTTTTTTCCATGTATGTTCTATTGTCATTGTGCTATGCCTTGCTTTCCCTGGGTGTTTGATAGATCTTTATATCAAAACTGAACATATTTGCTCTTCATTGTATTGTGATACAGAGAAATAGGTAGTCTTTCCATGAAGATGTGGATTTGTATGCCAAGAGAAGGTAGATTCAGCTCTGAATCTCTCACTGATAACCTCTCTGATTTGGGGCAAGTCCCACATCCTAGCTGTATCCTGTTCTGTAAAGTTCTCTTCTCTCTGCTGGGTGCTGTGAGATTTGGGTGATACCCCTAGAGGGTTTGGGATCCTTAGACAGTAAACACAGTAAGTGTATTTACTTAGGGAAATAGGGAAAATATTTTCCTCTTTTAAAGTGATTTTTTTCAAAATTTTTACAGCCATGCCTCTGAGTTCCAGGAGCAAACAGACTGTGACATGCCCCCATCAGTAGTAAGCAGTAGATACTTGGGACCCAGTCTGTCAAAGGACCAAACATCATTTCTGACAGATTGAGGCTTCACTGAGAGCAATTTTGATTTGCTAGAGACTAGCAAAGATCTGTGGCTTAAATAGCTCTAAAAAACTGTATATCTTTTCTGGTACTGGGAAATTTTATCACCCTGAGAGTGAAACATCTTTTAGAAGCCCACAAAGAGACTTGATGACCTCCAAAGCTTATCTGGCCTTGCTGACACTGTTTCACTGCATGCCAGGCTTGGCAGAGACCTGCATGAGCTGAGAAGTTGTATTCCAGCCAGCATAAGAAAAAGACTAGTTCAGATGTTGTTTAGTCTTGAAGATGGCTTCAGGAAAGAACTGTCTTACCTGTGGGTGTATGTCAGTTTCAGTGGACATCAATTCATTTTTTAGTCTTTGTTTTTTTTATGTTGCTCTTGTTGTTGTTGCTTTTTTGGTGTGGGTTTTTGATTGGTTTTTTTCCCCCAGTCCAAAGTTAATATTTCTAGAAAGGCTGAAAAGTCTCCCATGCTGTGTGTTGGCTGTATCTGATTCCACCAGAGCCAGAAAGGATTGATTTTTTCACTCTTGAGCCATGAAAATACTTTTGGTGGTTTCTCCTTGCCTTCTTTTGATACACAATATAGCTGCAAACTAGATGCTGGGTAGGGGCTGCTGGCACATCCTTTAGGACTAAAAGGCATTCTTGTCTCGTTGTCCCTTTCTGACATGCTCATGGTGAAGCCATTCATCAGTTTTAGAGCCTGGAGAGTTTCCTTTAGCTGTCTTCAGAAGAGCATTAGGATGTGGCCTTGGATATCTTCATTGTGAGGGATGCTGAAAAGTTCTTTTTAGCCTGTAGTGAGTCACGTCTTTTTGCCCCAGGACTTGTTGCTGATTTCCCAGTTGTAATTTAGTGGGATAATGTCTGCCATTGATTTAGTCCCCGTCTTCTCGGAAAGGTATGCCAGCCAACCAAGGCAATAAATACCATTAGGCTGAGAGATTAGAATTTGGTTTTGCATTATTCTTATCCATGTCTTAGACCTGAGTTGGAGCCAACTGCGCAAATTTTTCCAGTCTAGTATGGGGATTACTCTTTCATTATTAAGCATCAGCAGTATGTATGCAATAAGTAGAAGAATGTCTGAGGACCTGTGCCTTTGTAATATGCAAACAGGTAATCTCTGCAAGTTCTTTAGCTGAGACCTCTACATACATATTTATGGGGAAATAAAACAGCCATTCACTTTCAGCCAAGGCAGGACTTGTGTTTAAAGGAAAATCCTCTTCATGCTGTACTCATGGTCTGTATAGAAATCAGATGAGGGCTGCCTATTATGACCTTTATTTGAGTTTACTGTACACAACTAAAAACCAAAATATGATTAAAAGTGGTATCAGGCAATGGTTTTCTGTTTGAGGACACAACCAGTGTCCTTGGAAATAGCATTTTTTTTCTATAATCTTCTAATTTTTCCTGCCTTTCTAGGTTTCAAAATAGCCTGTATGGGTCTTTTGCAGACCAGAGAGGCCAGCAGTGCTGTAGGTGCGGCATCTTTTTGTCGGTTGTTTTCTTCTTCCTGATTTTGTTGAATGACTTATTTGGTGCATTGTAAAGGAAATACTAACTGAAGACAACAAAAGCAATGAAATGGCAGCAAAGGTTATGCAGTATAAACTCGGACAGAGCTTTCTGTATGAGTTCAAAGAGGAAGAAAAAGTGCTATAGATTTGAAAACTCCTTCAGAGTTTGGAAAAAATACTGGACCGACTCTTGCCTATGTGAAGGCTTTCAGCTAAGTGCAATCCTCCAAATTCCACTCCCAACTGACACCATCAGATGGCTTTCTCCATCTGCCTCTCTGCAGTACATGTCCAACCTTTATTACTGAAATATTTGAATGTTTTATAGCATCCTGTACTATTGGCAAATGGTGTTACTCCCACTCCAAAGGTGGGGAAGGGGATATCAAAGGATGTGCCCAGCCCTACTCTTTTCTTGGTTCTTGTGGGCCTCTGCACTAGCTGCTGCTGGGAGTTGGGTATTACCATGCAAAGTGCAGACATTATCTCTAGAACTGCAAACACTCACCTTTGACTGTGATTTTACTATCTTGTGCAATCAGTTAAGGGCTGCAAAACTCTATGCAATCAGTTAAGGGCTGCAACACTCTAGCACCACATCTAGCTCATCTGAGGTCCCTGACAGTTCTTAGCCTAGTGAGATTTTACACACAGGGCCCTTCTTGACGGAGGGGGATGTATCAAATTCCTCAGTTGTTCTCATTGCTTCAGGGGTTCAGAGCACTGCCCCAGTGTGCTGGGCATGGCATTTCTTACAGTACCAGCAAAAGCTGTGGTCGTCCTACTGCTGTGGCCTCGGTGGAGAGAGGGCCTCTACTGCTCAGAGGGAGCTTTCTTCAGATCCTGGGACAGCTTCCTGCACGTCCCTGTCTGTGCTTAGAAATTGACCCTCTATTGCAGCCAGTAGGAGTTTAAGCAGTGGCTGATGGACCTAATTGCATTAGAAAAAATACCTTTACCGGGAAATTTCATTAGGGATCTTACTGTGGGTGTTGAGGCTAAAGTATTTTGAAACCCAAGAGTCTTGCCATTGCAGTGTCATAAATTCACTGACTCTTAGGCTGTCAGTAGAGGGACAGAGGGAAGGAGGCTTTGTGGTTTTTACATAAGCAAACCTTTTTGTTTGGCACAGCTTAGGAAAAAGATCCAGAGCAGGTGTCCTTTGAGAAGCAGCATCTGAGGACAGGTGACCTTCTAGGGACAGTGTTTTTACTGCTAGCACTAACTCATCTGCAGCTGATGCCAGAGCCACCCAAGTGGGTTCTGTCCAAGCCTCCGAGCGTGTGGCAGCTTCTGCAGTAGGGGCAGCAGCTGGCATATTGGCTGCTTGGTGTGTGTCCTCTCAATGAATCTGAAAACACTGATAACCAGCAGTATCCTCACACCACGATCTAAAACAACAGCAACAAAAAAAGAACCCTCCATTTTCTGTCTGACTGCAGTTTGCTGCAATTGAAAAGGGAAAAGAAGTGGGAAGTAGTCATGCTGGGGGCTGTAAGCAGTTGCCATTGTTCACGTGCTGCTGAGACTGTCTTTAATTGGCAGTTGAAAGGAAACCCACTTCCAAAGGGAAAAAAAAAAAAGTTGATGTGTAAGTTGGTTGTCTTTGTATAGCACCAGTGATGCTTTAGGCTGAGTAGCATCTCACATTTCTTGTCTTATGAATGTTCTGCTCCGTTTGAGTTTATCTTCTTATGCTGTAACCCAGTTATAAGAGCTGCCTTGCCTACTGATTAGGATGCCCTGGAGTTCGTTTGTTGGTGAAAAGCCCTGTCACATTTTATTGCCTGTGAATCATCAGGCTTGAATATCTGGGAATGAAGGGCTGTGCACTTTGGCCAATTCATACATGGCAGAAGCTTAAATGTGAATTTGGGGCAGCAGATAGGCCTGGGGGTAATGACAGTCAAAAAGAGCACCTGCAATTCTGGAAAAAAAGAAAAGAAACATCCTGGCTGGCTCCTTTTTTTCTGAACTAGTGGAAAGCAGTGTTGCTTGTGCACAGGAATGTATACTACTAAAGCACAAATATTACCATGTATGGATGAGCACATGGTTTTCTCAGTAGAAAAGAGCATTTTTGCAATATCTGGAATGTTGCTGTATTTGTTACTCTTCATTTATTCATAATATTGTCACCACTGATTCAACTTTACATCAGATATTGTTGTAGAAAGAAACACAGGTTAGAACAATTAATTCTATCAATAGGGAGGTGTTATATTGTTAATATAAAAATGATTCAATCTGAACAAGGTTTTCTTGCAGTAAAATAAAGCTGGCATGAGAACAGTGTGCAGAAGAAAAAAGAACCTTTTTCTCTAAGAGTTTATAGCCTGAAAAGATAAATTTGATACATCACAATTAAATGGCAGTAAGTGGAGAATCAATGCTTTAGCCTCAGGACAAATGTCTTCACTAAATTGGGAGCATTCGCTCACTGTGTATTAGAAGCAAAAAACCTCAGCTGACTGAACCTCTGGAGCTTTCATGCCACTGTTCCTGTCTCACAGATCATGGTGGGACTCATCAGATACACTTGGCATTGTGGGAAAAGCTGTGTAAATTGGAGCTGATTATTGAAAGAGACCTTCTCTTTGTTGTGTTTATGTGCAAGTGCTGCCTCAGCTGGGTTTCCCACAGCAGGAATTACTGCTTGATAAGCTGCTGCTATTTGGTGGTGACTGATCATTCCTGAGGACTTCCTGCTGTAAATATTTGCATTATGTGCTGTCACGTCAGAGCGTGGGCTGCCAAGGAGTGTTTGATAATGAAGGATTCTGCTTCATTTTCATACATGTGCTGCAAGATGGGATTTTATGAGGATGTGCATGTACAAGCAGCTGTATCTCTCATTCTATTGGAAGGCTGGATTTTAAAATCTCAACTGTGTCTTCTTTTTCACTTTGTGTCTGATTCTTTGATAAGTGAGTTTTAAAACTGTCCGTGTTTCTAGGACATTGCTGTGGAAAAAGTCTGATTTGGAGGGCGTAGGTATAATAATACTTCAACAGACAGTAAATAAAGAGGGAACAGAAACTTCTAGTGGCTTCTGTACTGTTCAGCAATTGAGGTTAAAAAAAAGTTTATGAAAAACAAAACATGAGGCTGCTGCAATTAATCACAGCAAAGAATGCAAGCCAGGTACATCTTTAATAAGTGTAAGCAGTGTATCTTGAAAGGCTCAGCGTTTCCAGGGAGGGAAGCAGCGCTTCTCTGGAACCTATGGGTATGCTTAGGTGACTGAGTATTTGTTAAAAGTGAGCAAGAGAATCCCCTTTCCTTATCTTGAACTGAGAAGTAGCCAGAGCTCCCCCAGCTGCAGCTGCCTTCCAATACAAGGCAAGGAGCAGCATTGTTAGTGCCACCAATGTTCCTTCCATATGCATCTCCCCCTCTTATCTGCAAAGGTAAGTCATTCAGGAATGAAAAAAAAATCAAACCAAAATGAGAAGGGGAAATAACTGGAAATACTCACTCAGCTGGAAGGAAGCAGTCAAATACAGAGTTCTCTCTGCCAGCATATTTTCCCTCTCCAATTTAAAAGTACACCTAGCAGAAAATATGTATGCTAAGAAACAATTGCTGAAAGAGAGTGGATTCCCTGATTAACCATTTGAGGTGAATAATTCTGGAAAAAGTAACTGGTCCATAAACTGTGGAAGGAAAGTGACCTGTGTGGGTTTCTCATCTGTTGGAAGTACCTGCCCATTTTGGGTTGTCCCTGATGCAGGATTTCTTTCACAGCAGCAGCAGGCTGTCCACACCCTGCCTGCATATGTGCTCATACCTTGCCACTGGTGTGAGCCAACATCACGAAGTGGTCTAACATGAAGACATGAGTCTTTGAATTCAAAGAAATTTTTTCACTGACTGGGGAGTTACTTAGCATTTGACCAGACGGTTCAGTATGTCCTTGGTTTTCCATAGGCATTCAAGGAGCAATTTTGTCATTTGTGTACAAAAGAACATTATGGAGTCTAGAGTTAGCTGTCATAGCTCACAGAAGTTGATTAGAGAAGTTTAGTAGTATCTCTTAGAAGGAAATCAACAAAGATTGGATCTACATTAGGGAACACTAGCACTTTCATGTTACAAAGTTCTGTCTGCACTCATTGTATACTTGCTTTGAAATGTTCTAGAGAAGGGATACACCAGCAATTTCAGTGGCTACAGCTAACATACATTCAGAGGGAAGGGGGGCTTTCCTTGCAGAATTTGACCCCGCTAGCTACATAATATAAGGGAATGATTTTTGATATCAGAACAACTGGCAGCATGCTTCTTACATCTGAAAAATGTCATTAATTTTTTTTTTTTTCACTTCCATGTTGTTTCCTTATAAACCCACAGTAGTGTTTTACAGCCTGATTTGGTCACACAGTTCATGTTCAAGCATAGTTACTCCCATGAGCAGCCTCTTAATACTTGCACAATTGAGCCTTTAGTTCAGTGTAATTACATTTTTGGTTATGCTTTTCTATATCCTAATTATCATTGATTCAGAGAATTTGAAGGTTAATGACACGTCCAAATTAATTCTTATTGCCACCTCAGTAACACAGTCTCTTTTTCAGTATCTAGTTATATAAAGTCTATTGTATTTACACTGCAATTACCCTGTCATGTAGCAAGCACTTCATTTATATGAATTAGTGGAGTTGGAAAGCGTAACCAGGATGTAATTGGTCCTCTGGCTGCAGCATAACTGTAGTCACTGTGTTACAAATAATAACCTTTTTCTTCCTTTTAGTTTCCTTACTCTCATTTTAAGTAGGGATGGTTGAGATTTTCTTTAAATATTAAGAAAACTCATTTGTAATGAAGGTCTCTTCTGAGTGCAGTTTAATAATACTTGCTTTAACAGTTCTGATTTAGTAAAGGTGTGGAGCATGTGCTGAAACCCCACTGACTTTACTGGAAATGTTTACTGATTTTCTTTCAAAACAGAATACAGTTGGCAAATAGGGTCACTTGCATTTTCATTATGATAGATTTCAGATGTATCAGTGGCTAAATAAAAAATGATCCAGGCCCAAGCTCCTGGTGGCTTTTTTCTGTATCTTGTTACTGACTTTTCAGCTTGTTGTGGTTGAAACTCCTATTGTCATTCATTCATAGATTTACACCCTTTTTGAGAGGTAATTGCTCATAATTTATTATCTAACAAGCACAAATTGAGTAGGGGAGGTACAAACAATTTTCTTTGTGAGCTTTGATTTCCTGAGCAGCAGCCCATAACTCTCAGTATGCAGGTATGTGTGTTTTTATTGTTACACCCCAGGAGGAATATCTCTGCTTTCCAGCACACAGCTGTTTGCATATTTAAATGTTATTTAACATATCAGTCTTCACAATTTCCTCATTCATCCATATGAAAGACAGGTTATTTGATTATCTTAATGGAATTGCAAACACAAAGACCTAAAATTAGTCTTACCATCAAAAATCAGAATGGATTGGAAAAATCTTTATGCGACAAATGCTCCCAAAATACTTCTCAGTGGTTTTTCTGGCCAAATCCACCTGTATGTTTCACACAGATCTTCAAGAAGTGCATATCTAGGAAAGAAGGGGGAGAGCCTCTTGCATGGTGTGTGTGGGATGAGGGGCAGCAGGTGACCAGGGATCTGTGCTGCTCTTCTCTGGAATGCAATGCTTGTCACCAAGGAGTCACTAGCTTTAGTCCTCCTTTACCACTGCAGGCATGCTTAAATTCCTAGTAGCTTCACACATGATATGTTGCTGTAGGCATAGCTGCAGTGCATTTAAACAGAAAAGAGGCGACATAAGAAAAAGCTGGCATCTGTTAAATTATTAAGTAAAATAATTCTGTAAGTGTTCATCCATCAGACTTTTTCCTGTTGAGTTAGTCCAAATGTGCAGTTCTGCAGATTTAAAGGGGAGTAGGACAGAACAAAAACCAGGGTTAATGCTACCATTTGAAGGTTCCATTAAATTGTTGCTCATTTCTTGCCCTCTCATGGACTCCACGTAAGCAGCACTAATTGTGGAGCTGCTAAGCCATCCCTAAGTATCACTGGCCACAGCCTAGTCTTAACTGTGCAGGTCAGTTGCACCAATTTTGGGCTTCTCCCTGTTACCCTAATTTCTTTGTATGTGTTGTTTCAAAGAAAGCACTTGGGTCAAATTTAACCCTACTGGGCATCTGATACTGTATGAACTTCAAAGTGTAGAGTTAGAATGGTTTAATTAGCAGGCTTACAATACAGCACAGAGTTGATATGAAGAAATAAAAGTATGACAGATGGGAACTGGAGTGATTTTATTTCAACAGCACCAAGGAGACCATTACACAAGCCATTTATTTGTTAATGGGTTCAGTAAGAGTCTGGTATTTCTCAGCCACTTGCTTTTGGAATGTCTCTTGTTACAGTCACATAATAGCCATAGTAATATCTGCACATCATATTGCTCCCTTCTGTGGTTTAGTAAATTATGGAGAGATCAGCAACTGTTCAGCATACTGCACTGTGTAATGATCCTTGCTTTGGCCTTTTACATTCTTACTCTCTCATTAATGAAAAAGAATGCAGTTCCTGACATTACACAGTGGGTCTGAGGGAAGATATTTTAGTTTTTGAAGGGAGAAAGAAAGAAGGATTTAGACCTGGGGATTATTTCACAGCTGAAGGTGACAGAGTGCCAAATGAAGGAATGAAGCTTCCTGCCTTCTAGGAATTACTTGCTGAGATAGGGCATGAATCTGATTGCAGGTGAGTACAAGATAAATTACCAGGGGTAGTTTAGACTACATGACACAGCTTGCTAGTATGTTTTAGTTCAGAATTTGCAAAAATATTTGCTTTGACGTTCCTTTACAAAATAGATTCATTCTACCATTTTCCCCTGCATTTGCTAGTTTGATTTGTTATTGCCAATTTTGTACACATTGATTTAAATCTCATTTGGTGCACTAGAGGCCTGCTAATGAATTTAAAAAGAGAACATTGTGTTCTACCCATTTTTGTGTGTGTTTGACTGTTAGTGAAAGCACTATTTATACTTGGCACAGTCTTAAGTTAAAAAAAAATGTGCTTTTCACTCAGAAAAAAAAAGGAACAGGAATGTTGCCAGGGTGAATTCAGTATCCAGCTAGTCCAACACCCAAGACCATGGAAGCTATCAGAATCCTTGCAGTGCATGGGCATTAAATCCTCTAGGTCAAATTTGGTGTGTCCACAGTACTGCTTCATGGGGCATAAAGTGGAAAAGACCAGGGTTTGATGTTCTGTTTTCTTTCCAGGGCAGCTTATCCACTTCATGACTTGCCCTAATGTTTTCACTAGCTGTTCTTTCCTGCTCTGCACTGGACCCGCATAGAAAGGCAGATGTCTGGAAAGCTTGTGATCCTGTTGTAAGTGGGAGGCTTGATGACTGCAAGTCATTCCAGCAGGAAAATAATTTTGAGCTTGCCAGTTGTAAGCTTTCTGTTCCCCCACAGGGTCACATTTTTCCCTTTATGTAGGCCTTGCAAGTAAAAGAAAACAGCTTTGCTTTCTTCAGTTTTTGCATTTACTTTTGTTCAATTTTATTGTCTTCTCCAGTGTTCCAGGATTAGCAAAGATGGAGACAAAAAGCTGTTGATCTCTCCCATCTCTGTATCAGTTAGCACTGTTTACAGCTTTACCATGTTTCCTTTTACTGAAGTTCTTCTAAGGTACATAGATGCATGTGTGTCAGGTGACGTGTGGTTCTGATCTGCATCTTCTCTTGGACAAATTTTAAAACAAAATTAAATTCCTGTTGAAGGCATAAGCAGACATTTTCAGAATCTCTTACAATCTCTGCTACTCATGTTTATGTAGAAATATGGGGAGAAGAATGTTCAGTGTGGATAAAAACCTCATGGTTTTATGTAGAATTGCAACGGACATATAGAATCGTAGAATAGAATGATAGGATTGTTTAGGTTGGAAAAGACTTCCAAGATTGACTCCAACCTCTGACTGATCACCTTGTCAACTAGACCATAACGCTAAGTGCCAAGTACACTTGTTTCTTGAACACCATCAGGAGTGGTGACTCCACGGCCTAACTGGGCAGACCATTCCAATGCCTGACAACTCTTTCCTTGGAGAAGTTCTTCCTCATGTCCAACCTGAACCTCCCCTGCTGCATCTTGAGGCTATGCCCCACTTGCCACAACCTCCTTGCAGGTAGTTGTAGAGAGCAATGAGGTCACCACTGAGCCTTCTTTTCTGCAGGCTAAACAACCCCAACTACCTCACCTGCTCCTAGAGTATTTACCCTGCAGACCATTCACCAGCTTTGTTGCCTTTCTCTGGACTCCTTCCAGCACATCAATAGCTTACTTTAAGTGAGGAACCCAGAACTGAACACAGGATTTGAGATTCAGCCTCACCAGAGTAGAGAGGGATAATCACAGCCCTGGTCCTACTGGCCACACTATTTTTGATACAGACCAGGATGCCATTGGACTGCTTGGCTATCTAGATACATCCTGGATTATGGTCTGCTGTTGTGTTCTGTCAACCAGCACCCCCAGGTCCTTTACTGCCAGGCAGCTTTGCAGCCACTCTTCACCCAGCCTGCAGCACTGCCTGGGGTTGTTGTGACCCAAGTGTAACGCCTGTCACTTGGCTGTGTTGAACCTCTTAGAATTAGCCTGAGCACATAAATCCAGCCTATCCAGATCCCTCTGCAGATCCTTCCTACCCTCCAGCAGATCAACACTCCTGCCTAACTTAATGTCATTTACAAACTGAGGGGGCAGTCGATCCCCTTGTCCAGATAATCAATAAATATATTAAACAGAGCATGCCCCAATAAACCCACTAGTGACCAGGCAGTAATTGGATGTGGCTCCATTCACCACAACTCTCTGGGCTGAGACATCTAACCCGTTTTTAACCCAGCATAGAGTGCACCTGTCCAAGCCATAGGCCACCAGCTTTTCCAGGAGAATGCTGTGGGAGACAGTATCAAAGGCTTTACTTCTGCCTTCTGGGGCAGAAGACCTTTGAAGCATGAATAGTGTTAATTAGCTAAGAAATTTGAATCAGCTGGGATGAGATGTACCACTTGCTGTATCTACTGGCCTCCATAACCCAGTGTCTGGTTTAAATCCAGCTGGAAATAAAGTACCATGCAGTCACTCAACCCACCCCCCTCTGCACCCACCCAGATGGAATGGGAAGGAGAAGCAAAGTTAAACTTGTATGTTGAGATAAGAACAGTTAAATAATTGAAAATACATTAAAATACAGTAGTAATGTTAAATGATAATAGTAATAGTAACAATACTACTACTACTACTACTACTAATGATAATAATAATAGGAAAAACAGGTGATGCACAATACAATTGCTCACCTCTTGCTGACTGATGCTAGACCCCCTTTCCCAAACCCAGATCAACTTTTGTAGTAGGTAACTCCCCCCGGTTTATATACTAGGCATGGTAATCTCCATGGTAATCTCTTGGAATATTCCATGGTAATCTCTTGGAATATCCTTTTTGAGAGTTCAGGTCACCTGTCCCAGTTACGCTCCCTCCCAGTTTGTTTTGTTAACCTCCTCACTGGAAAAGCATGAGACAAGGCAAAAAACAGTCTTTTACCTGGGATAAAAACAGCAAAAGCCAAAACATCAGTGTGTTGCCAATGCCATTCTCATTCCAAATTCAAAATACAGCACCTCTAACAGCTACTGAGAAGTTAACTCTACCATAGCTGAATCCAGGACACCCAGTAGGTAATTTCCAGTCATGTTTCTGGGAGGACTTTGTGCTTTCATCAAGACAAGAAGCCCATGTTCTGCTTATCATTAAAATCATGCTGCCACTTTTTCAAGACTGTCTGACAATGTATGAATTCTAATTGTTCAGATTCTAATTTCTTAATGAAGGCCCATCTTTAGTACCTACGATTTCAAGCTAATTTTGCCTTTTTAAAATGTCTTGTTCAGCTTTGTTATTGTAGTGTTTTTTACAAAACCACCACAGTTGTATAGCACTGCCACTGGCCATCTTTATATTTCACCTCCTATGTGGGTGGCAATGTTTTACTTCTTGGGTATGTGCTAAGAATTAATGTTTTCCAAAAGGGTTACAAATTCTCAAATGAAAGTTGTTATCATAGACTTTAATCTGCTCTTAATTCCTATTAGCTGATGAGACAAAGCAGAAGACTTAATAGTAAGTATTAGCTATGCGGAAAACACAGTGGTCAGGTTTCTGACTGACATGTCCATTCAGGGAAATTGGCATACTAAGCCATGCTGATTAGTTTAGAACAAAGAAGAAATGACTCATGTTGAAGAAGCAATGCAAATATTAGCTGAGAGACAGCTGTTTGTGTGGATTAGCCTTCTTAAGATGTTGAATAATTTTTAAAAGATGTACAGGAAAAAACATGAACTCACTGCTTATCTGAAGCAATGAATAAAAGCCCAAATGGCTCTTTGAGAGCTTGCAATGAATGAGGCAAAATAAGTAGATGGAGCTGGGACAGTGAAGGAACTTGTTTTGTAAAATTCTTATGATAATTTCTGTAAAAATAGAAAAATAGGACATCAGGAAAACATGGAAAATACAGCAGAATTACTGTATCCTGTAATTGTAATTATGGGGGTTTTTTTTAAATATCTGTGATGTTTGTTAGGATGTCAGAGGCTCATCTTATTTTTTGAAGATGATCTTTTGTTGAACAGTATTTACTAGTGTGTCTCAAACACACTGCCAAGTGAAAAGGGAAGATGAAGGCTAATCTGCAGGGAGAGATGATTACAAAGGTGTGACTATGGGCTTTAAATCTATTGGTGTAGATTACAGTAACCTGAAAGCGAGATCCACTGAAGTAGTAGAGATCTTTCTGCCCATTCAGTTGGTTCTTCTCTCAAAGCCCGGGTGAGCTACTGCACAAATATAGGCTAGATACAAGTTATTTATGTTGTGTTTCTTTCTGTGGCTATTTAAAATTACTTACTGCTATAAGGCATGTCACTGTGGACAAGCTGCTTTGGAGTCTAATGCAAAGTTGAGTTAAATTGGTTTTGGTGGTTGTTTTGGTTGTACTTTTACGTTTGTTTTCTTTTCTTTCAGAAAAGAGCATGGGGACTTAGCTATGGTTTCTGACTGAGGTCTTCTGATGCACTGCCTGTGCTTTGTGTTGCAGTCAGAGCTGTAGCTTGCAGGTTTTCAAATGGAAGGGAAATGTTTAGGACACAGAGATGAGAAATAAGCTGAACGTGTAAGTTGTGAATTTGCTGTGCAAAATCAAAGCACAATTTTACAAAACTTTGATGCATAGTTGAGAATACTGATAAATGCTTGGGTAGGTGTACAGATTATAAAGTCTATGAACCACCCACAAATGTTACACAGATTTTAGTAGAGTCACATATTCCTAAGCTAAAGGATGTCATGTTTCCTGTGGCCAGCTGGAAAGCTGGCACAGTGGGAGGAAAGCTGGGAGATAGGTACAAGACCTCTTCTTGTGTCCACACATCTGTATCACAAGTATCTGAATACCAGCCAAGGTATGAACTTAAGCCGAGATGGGCCGTTGTGTGCCCAGTCTCTCACTCACCAATTTTCAACAAATTTCAGCAGCTCTCATGCACCATCATGCCTATTTTCAAGCACTGCATGGATTTCTTTACATCAGAGCAGCAGCCAGACAAACAGCCAGACATGAAGAGGAAAAGAAGGAGGTCACACAATTTGTTAAAGGCACATCTGTAGCCTGCATTGAACCTGTGTGTAACTTTGCAGTGAAGTTTCGTATCTTCTACAATTGATAGATGCCAGCAATTTAGTCCTGATTGGATTTTCAGTAACCAAGGACTTTCCAGCAGCCAGAGTAATAGAGAAAAATAATTTCATTTTCTTGAAATATCTTTTGTTTTCTTTGCTTTCCTTAGTCCTGGAAAGAAGAGGGGCAGGGAGAAGGATCTGGGGAGAGAAGAGATTATTGTCATTTTGCAATGCATAATCCTTTATAAAAATAGTCAGTACTTAAGATCTCTTCTGAAATAACTCATATAACCCTCAGATAACTTAAAATCAGCAGACATGACTGAGGAAATAACAATGAGGTGAAATTGCACACATTTATAATTGGTGGATTTGTAGGTCCTTTTGAATGTTTGTGGATAACCTGCAATAACTTGCAGGTTGTTTCAGTAGAAGTACCCTAAGTAGGTGATAGAGTGGAGCAAGTGGTGACTGAAAGCCAGAAGGTTTTTCAGCATCCCAAGAAACACTCGTGCCTGCAGGTATCTGCCCTAAGAGTTTAGTGTGCATGGATGTCCATGTGCACATGCATGTAAGCCCTATTATGATCACACTATCTTTTGTTTTATCTGTATGTTGAGTGTATCTTGGATTCCTGTACTTAACTTCACACAAAACCTGGGTGATCTAAAAATACATTTACAATGCATTGGGAAAAAGTTATGATGGGAGACAGCTAAAAAAAAGAAAAAAGCATTAAAATTTATCTATAAAGAGACAGACTTTGTGTTTCAGTTATCTTTTAGGTTTTCATTTCATGATTTCTTGGAGCTTGACAGGATAACCATGTTCCCTTAATGTAGTTTTGGTGATAGAATAAAGTTATATAATATTGCACATCTTAAAAAATATTTTTTTCTATAACTATTACTCAAATCTCTTTTGTTCTCAGGCTTTCTTACAAGTGGAGAAATTTATGTAGGCCAGTATGTTTTATATCACCAGATGTGCATAAGAATATTTCTTTAATAGAATTGTGAACCCTTTGTTAATTTTTAATCCTTGAATCTCTTCAGAAACATTTTCCTTTTCCATTATCTGGCTCTTTTTTCCCTGGCTAGCTAGTTGAGTTCTCAGGCAAGCTTGTTTCCATCTGTACTGAAAACACGCAGCACCTCCCCACTCACGCGGCTTAAATTCTTACATCTGTAAAGTCTGATGAAAAGCAACTGAATTGTTCTTACACACTTTCTTTTTTAACTCATCAAGTCTGATTTTTATTTACACTGGGCAGCTTTTGCCCTTACACCTGTGTGGTAGTACTTTGTGGTGAACCTAAGTATAAACCACATTAATTAAACCACATGTTGATATTCTTAGCAAAGGACAACCAGCACCTCCCATAATACCTAACTAACCCTGTGTAATTGTTAAACTTCAGTTCACTAAATGCATAATGGACTGTATCTCAGATACAGACACATTTTTGACTTTTTTTTCTGTCAGACTGCAATTCTGGACTGTGATTTCAGAGGTGAGATGTTTGAGGGCAGCCTAGGGTTGTTATTGTACACCTGAGTCAGTTATGTGCAAATTTTTAAAATGTAATACCAGAAGAGTCTGGAAGTGCCACTGTTGTCAGGAAACCCTGGTTTTTAAAGCAGCCTGTTTATTTCTCTTATTTTTCCACAAAAGATCTCATTTACCTTTGTCATAGGCAAGTTTGAAAGCTGCTGCTGTCAGGTTTGAGTTCTAACAACGCTGTAGTGATCACTGTTAGAGTATTGGGATTTTTCTGGTGTTTGCTTGGGTGTTTTAAGATGTATCTGAAAGGGAGGAAGAGAGTTTTTTTAGGATGTAAGGATCTGGAATTTTAGAAATTAATTTCTTGCTTTCCCTATATTTCCCTATAACCCTACATTGCTTTTTCCTTTGTTTTCCACTTTTTTTGTATAGACCCTTGCCTTTTTTCCTCTTTTCTGGTTCCAGTTTTTCCTTTTCTAGTAAATTTCTTTCACCTTTATTTTGGCTTCTTCCTTTCAACGTTTTGAAGAGCTCCTGGATTAGGAAGGTATAGACTGCCTGAAAAGCATGCTGAGTGCTGACCACAACTAGCCTTTAGGACCCCTTGGCTGCCTCTCAGACAGGTAGCTGATAACTGTGTGAGCCTCACAGTGGGGTGGTCAGAGCTGGCAAGAGCACCAAGGCATGTGAGACATCTCCTCTCTTGCTGTGGAGGTGAGCTGTGGCTATGTCAGGTCTGCTGTAGTTAACGATTTCCCTGAAATGACACCACTCCTGCATTTGGTTGACACCACTTTCCCCTCCTATTGTATTTTAATGACTTTATGTTCAGAAGATTTGTGTTCAGTATGCACCAAGACAAATCATTCACAAGGATTTTGGTGGCGACCAAATTTCAGTAATGAATTCATCTCTTAGTGGAGATCAGATTTTGTAAAAGCTGCTTCTCCCCAGAAGTCCTTCCTATACCTCAGGTTTGCTTAGTGCCCTGCCACACTCATTTTCAGAATGAGTCTGGCCTCTGTTTTCTTCATCCTTCAGATTGGATTTTACATACGAGGAGAAGCAGAGATAGAGCTGGATTTATTTATTCAGTCCTAAGGGAATTCTTATGTGGAATGTTACTGATTCCTTTAACTACCTAATGGGATATTGTAGGGAAGGAGGCAGACTCTAGTCACAGCACATGTTGAAATGGTAGCAGGTCATGGACACAAGTTACAGTAAGAGACATTCTGATTAGGCTTCAGGAATATCTTTTGTGTCAAGAGAGTAGTCAAACATTAGAATGGGTTGCCCAGAGAGTTTGTGGGATCTCCATCCTCAGATACTCAAAGCTGAACTGGACATGGCCCAGAGTAGCCTGCTCTAAGTTGGACCTGATTTGACTGAAGGGTTAGGTGACTTCAGGAGATCTCATCCAACATTGTTTATTGTATGGCAGTTTGATTACAATCAGTATTCCCACAAGCCCGCTTCACTGGAGAAGGCTGTTGACTTTTTAAAGCCGGCTGTTCTAGAAAGCAGAAACCTAAGAAAAACAAAACATCAAGTGCTATAGACAGCAGAAGCCAGTTGGAAAGCAAAGGCTATTTTTAAATAGAAAAAATTAAAATAAAACAACCACAAAATCAGACAAATAGCGAAACAAGCAAACAAACAAAAAATAAAACCCATGGGTTTGCTAAGGTGAGATAAGCAGTTTCTGCTGAGTCTAATGGATCTGCTAAAAGGAGAAACACTGAGTGTGAATAAGGCTGCATTAACTAAGTGACTGTAGATACTGTAAAAGCAGAATATTTTTTTTCTTCTCACCTTTATCCTTTCTGTGGCATCCTGACTTGAAAAATGCTCTGTGTAGTGAAATGTTTTATTAGGAATTCAGCAAGATCGAGGGACATCTGAAGTAGCACAGATATTTCTCTACTTTTAAATTCAGACTATAAATCTACAGTTGCCTCATTTCTGCCCAAAGTGGGACCCAAGGTTGAAAGTAAATTGTCTGTAACTCACTTCTGGAAATAATGGTATTCATAGTTGAACTGGTATTTGAGGCATTCATTTAGAAGAATGGGCATTGTTCGCTGCCTAGCTGCTTCTTTTATGGTTCGAAGGGTCATTGACTCGTTCCCTTGTCCAGGGCTTTGTCAGCATGACTAATGCTCTGAGCCCCTCTTTAAACACAGCTTAGCTGAAAGATAGGCTCTCTCCTCACGTGTCAGCATTACTCATCTGTGCACCCGTCCCGCCCAAACAATATTAGAAGAGTGAGGAGTTTCTGAAGCTGTAGGGAGGGCAGATGCTGATCGTTTCCTGCCTTTCAAATACATCATGGATGTGTCAGTGTTTCCACTATGTATGTCCTATGTTTTGTTGACTCCGGTTGTTTCATAGGCAGAGAGAAAAGGTGTTGGCAGCAATTTTTGAATTCTCCATACAAACAAAGTATTTTCATCAAAAGTTTGAATTTGAAGTCTGTGGGGCAAATTTTATGCAAAATTACATGATCCAATCAGTGTCCAATAGGCCTCTTCATCTGTCAATTATTTCAGTAGCTTTCAGGATATTGATTAGGTGCTCCAGAGAGGATAATATTTACAAACAGTTCTTGCTGTCAGAGTGCTTAAGCACATTAATAGTCTGTGCATGGACCTGACAGATTTACAGGGCCAATACTAGTCTGCATTAGGCAGCTGCCTAGTGTAAATCTGATCATAACACCAGATTTTCTTAGAGGTTTTTTTTCATGGATGGTGGTAACACTGGGAAACACAAAGCTGTTTAGCAACCACAAGGAGCCATCTTCCCTGCTAACTAAACTGGAGTTTGTTTGGAACGTTGTGTCTGTAAAATACTGTCATGTTTTGGGCCACTTTAACCTTGCTGAGAGACTTCTTAAGGCTCATGGGGTCATTGGCACCAAATAACCTGCAGTCTCAGAGCCAGTGTGGGGGCAGTTGGTGGGATATGCTGCAGAAAGCAATCCTCCCCAAAGTTTGAGAGGTATAAATGAAATGTCTGCTGCTTAGATGTAGTCCAGGCCTCAACCCATAAACAGCAACCCAAAACCTACACATGCATGTGTGATTGTCTTTCAGTATCTGAAAATCTAAGTCTCTTTAAATGAAGTTTCAAAAAGTGAAGGAAGATCAGAATCTCTAGTCAAAGTTTTTCCTCTGCTGCCAAAGGATAATTGAAGTTTATTAGGCAGAGCTGTTGAAACAATTAAAAAGCTGAATTTATTAAATCTTTGGAAGAAAAATATATTGGACTCTGTGGGAGATACTGATTTCTTGCCTCAGTCCCTGATTTTGTCTTAATTGGAAGTGTTTGCTCCCAACATCCTTATTTGAGATTCTGGTTCTGCTGAAAGAGCATTCTAGGCACAGAGGATTGGTTGGGGAATATGAAATAGCTTCATACCAACATGGAAACTCCCTATACTTGGTATGTACTCTCAGTGGATGTCCTCTTGTCATAAGCCTGTTGATAGTTGCCTTCTAGAGGACATCACTGAGGCACTTCACTAATCAGCAGGTTTGTTGTTTTTGTTTTTTTTTGGTTTTTTTTGTTTTGTTTTTGTTTTGTTTTGTTTTGTTTTGTTTTTTTTTTTTGTTTGTTTTTTTTTTTTTCTTTTTTTTCCCCAGTATTTTAGTTTGGCTGCCACAGTTTGTAATATAGAATCTGGTGAAAAAATGCATAACGTTTTCCATGGGGGAAAAAATGTTTACTCGCTTACTTGCTACCTATTTAAAGGGTTTCTAGGACAAGAGTTTTTGCAATAAAAAACTTCTGTGTCCTGGGAATAAATAAAGTAATCAATAAATACTGCTGCAGGGTGGGGCAAAATATGTGTTCTGCAGAGAGAGGGTAATTGTCATATGCTCACAAAAACCAGATTCTCTACTTAATTCGGGAATGGCATTGAGAAGTTGGTGTATTACAAGGCTTAGAATGCTGCTGACCATGGCACATGGGAAAGCCTCTGTGTGTGTGGTTACGGTCCTTCAGGGACGTGCCAGCGGCAGAGCGCCCAGCAGGAGTCAGGCTGCTGCTGGAGAACCTGGCAGCTGTTTGGAAGCACCTGATAGAAAAATACCACTGTGCTAGCACAATGGCTTAACAAGCTAACAGGATAAGTGGAATATATTGCATTGAAGAGCTGGATAATTCTGTTAGCAGAGTGGGGGTTGAAGCTGAAGCACTGCCACTAATTAGGGGTAGATTTTCAAAGTGGTGCCTGGGATTATAGACGGACATAATTCTGTCAGTGGCATTCAGGGAGCTCAGATCCGCATTTGTTCCTTTCAGAATTCTCCCCTTGCATCCCAGAGCAGCTTCTTCACTGAAGAAGCGAAGTGATGGTGTGAGAGGAGGCACTTAGTCTGTGTTTACTTAGTGAATTTTTTTACAAAACAGTTTATTTTTAAATTCAGCACCTGGAAGGAAATGGGAATATTCACTCATTTGTGGATTTTCTGAGGAATTCCCTCTCTAAAGAAGATGGTAGAATATGAAGTGTGAACTCAGAATGATGTCTGATATTCTCTTACTGTGATAAGATGCTTCACTCCTGAGCTGTAGAAAATGTAAGCGTTTTTCCACTTGTTTTGAAGAGTTGACCTAATGTTAAGCATTAAGTGAAGTCAGGAGTGCAACAGTAAAAGGGTAGGGAAGAAATAGGTTAGGGAAGAAAAAATTTTGAGGACTGTTCTGGACTCCCTGTACGTGTACACTCTGGTCTATTAGAACAATAGCTCCAAGCTGGTTTAAACTGAAATCAGCAAGGCTATTAACCTTACTTATTTTGCTTTAAATCTGCTGGCAAGTTCAGTGGTCTTGAAAAGCAGAGAGCAAAGAACTGGAGCTTGAAGTAAGCATCGTGCCGGCAGTGACTGGACAGCCTGTCTTTTGCGCTGCAATACCACATCTTTAGCTCTGACACATCTAGCAATACCTTTTCTGTTTGCTAATGCACAGTTTGGGGTTAAGTTGAGTTTATTTTTCACTTTTGATTTGAACCAAGCACAGGTTTTGATTTGAACCAAGCACAGGTTGTAATCTTCCCTTTTCACAATGCTCTAATCTACTGCTTTTCATCCTCAGAGCCAATGTGTACAAAGTATTTTGCTGCTTTACATTTGTGTTTTCCAGCCTTCTTTCATTGTAACTTGATTATATGTCTGGATAGTACTGCTTGGAAATATGAGCTCTTCTGAATACTTTGATATGTCCTTAGATCTACTTTTTAAAAGAAAAACTCTTGTGAATACATAGTATTGCCCCAGCTACAGCCTTGCCAGTTTACAGTACCTGACTGTTTAATCTGTGTTAGATATTACTCTCGTTACACTCTGCGCTATCATTGTAAAATATTCTAGGTTTTAATAAGCATGTTGTAAAATGGGAACTTGATTATATTGAGCATTAGGTCATCTCCATGATGTTCACCATGATATAAAGTCAATGAAAGCAAACTGGTAGTGCAGCACTGATTTTAATATCACTGTTCCTTCCTCTGTTCAAATGAAAGAAATATTGACCTGTGGGAGATAATTTATATCAGTTAAATGCCACCATTCTTTTGCAACAGAAGCTACTGATAGAGAAGTGCTTTAGCTGTCAGTGAACAATGAGATTAATTAATCTAGGTGTTTCTTCTACTTATGGGAGAAGAAAATTCACTTAGCTTTGTTGAATCTCTTCATACAAGCTCAGTGGCCAAAAATGGTGGAAGACAGAAATCCTTTTCCTTCTGGAGAGGAGGGATGCTACAGAACACTAAGAAATAAGAGGGTTTTCCTGTGCTGTGTGTGGGAAAAGGAGTAAGTGCTTGTATTTTTCAGCTGTGCATGTCTACCTGTGGTAGATGCATGTAATACAATCATATTTATCCTGTTTTGTATCAGCAGGACTTTAAGAATAGTTAAGATTTGCTGCACAATAGACAAACATGCTAAAAGAAATTTAGTGCTGCAAATGAGGTTTTGTCAGCATGCAGCACTATTACTGGTCACTTTGGTCCAAAAGTAGGTTTTCTAGTAGAGCACCAGGTAAACACAGTTACAACAATTAGTTTCTTCCAGACCTGTATTCACATTGTACCTGTGTCAAAAAGTATTTGCCTCATCATAACCTAGAGCAACAGGGAGGCTGAATAGGGGCACCCTAAAGGTGCCCTGTAAGCCACTTTATTTTCAGGAGCAGTGGTATTGTCCTTGTTATTCTTCCACATATTTAGGTGGACTAGTAAAGGGAAAGGTATTTTAGGAGATTTTTTTTATTTTTATTACTTGTGAGAGTCTCTGTTTCTGGCTTTTTGCTTAGAAAAATTTTTAGTGATGCGCTTGGAATTTCGCCTCAGCAAGAACTGATGGACTCTAATACTCTGGACTTTGTCAAGATGATTACTTTCTTTCATAGCACATACCATGGCTAAAGAAAAGGGGAGTCTCAAGGGCACCCTTTGCTAGTGTGAAACCTGCCTCCTTTCTCATTCAGGGTCACATAACTTCCTTCTAGCATTTGCAGGAACTACTCACAAGGAAAAGTGATTCCAGGACAAGACTATTATTTTTAGCTCTCAGTCTTCTCCTTTAGTCTTCTTTTTTCTCTGTACTGAGAAAATTAAAAGCACTACCAAGCTGGACTGTTTCCTGAGGTCAGCAAGTCCCAACAGGCTTCAGTCTGACCTCAAGTACCTTCGCATGTTGGCCATCACAGTGCTGGTAGTCATCTTTTGCTTGGCTTCAGAGGTTGGGAAACTCTATCACAGACCAGCAGATTTTACAGTGTGTGTTTACTGGAGAATATTTTAAAGGAAATACTGATGCTTCTTTTAGTGTTTGAATGTATGTGCTGACATCAGTGGCAATGATGCTGACTCCAGCTACATTCAAAGAAATTAAAAGGAGGTTTGAACGCAGTTCAAGAAGCCTTTGGTTTTTGGAGAGAGATTCATCTAGGCTTGAAGTTGCAGCTCATGCCCCATCTCCATGTCTAGATATAGCAGAAGTGTGTAGTAAAAGCATATTAATTCTGTTTTGTATCAGCAGGACCTGTAAAATAATTAGGCTGGGTTGCACAGTGTGCAGAAATGGCATTATAAACTAAAAATATCAAGCTAATTCAGATTGAGCTCTCACTTCAAGGACATAAAAAAGCCCAGAAGTTATAGAGGGAAAATGACATTTGTTCCTTTTCATGTGAAGGACTTCAAGCCCATAGGATGTCAAGTGATGAGATGAATGTTGTCTGTCTGTCGACTAACTGTGTTTTAAGTGGCAGTGGAGAAGATAGAGGGGTTTTTACCTCCTGATGACTAAACTCAAGGTTTACTTACAGTGATAAAACTCCCAATTTAATTATACTGCAGCCACTAAAATCAGTCTGGATTTCCTTCATTATAAATGGCAGGCAGGAACAGTATGCACATCCCTATCTCAGGCCTAAAGATACCATGAAACCCATTTGATACAACTGATGATGCTCTCTGGTGACCACTCACCCTCTTTTGCCCTGCTCTGCATCAAGTGCAGCCTTGTCCTCATTACTGGGGACAGTCTGGTATTACGTTAGAAAACAGTAAATCCAAACTGCAGCAAATAGCTCTTCTTATTTTAAGAAAGTCAGACTTAATGTTGGGAGATTTGTCTCCCTTACTTCCTTGCTGTTCCTTCTGACTTCTTGAACTGCCAATATTAAAGTATAATGACTTTCATGGCCTTCCTATTACCCTTCCTGTTCTTTGAGAGAGGATGTTTGCCTGCTCCTGAGCCTGCTCTGGTATGTGCCCTGGCATGCCTGAGGACCTGTATCATGGATGAGAAGCTGCTGTGTATGTGTGAGGAGAGTGCAGACCAGAGCCTTGAGACCACTGGAGGATGAGGAGCACAGGTTTGTGATGGCAGAGCTACACAGGAGGCTCAGCTTTATGAAGCCTTTAATGGTGCATCATAGGTCTCAAACCAAAGGACAAAAGCTTCTCTCCTTCAGCCTTTCTGCCCTGCATTCCCTTTTTCATCCACCTGGCCAGGAAGAAAATTGGAAAAGCTTCCAGCAAGTGTTTCATTTTGCTAAGGTTAATTGCTAGGCATTCTCAAAATGCCTAGGGTCAGCTACTGAGGATGGAACTCATTTGCACAGCAGGGCTGGCTTTTAGTACCCCTGATTGTATGGCTGAATGGTGAGCACTTGACAGGACGCTGTGGGGTACACCTACTTCACAAAACAGATGGACCCTTCAGGAGCAAATAAATTTATTTTGTTGTTCTTTCATTTATGGGACTGGATGTGTTATCACTCCCCGTGTATAAATGGCAAGCTTTGCTAGTGCAAGTCTGACCATGCTGAGGATGCTTTGCTTTTTATCAGGATTTGTGACAACAGTCTATTATGACTGTCTCAATATAGTTTCACTAATGTAGATATAGCCCCTGAAGGGTCATTTAATAGCAAATATTTTTAAATTTTGAACAGATTTGCAGGACTCCATCAGATCCACCTTGTTTTGTTCAAAGTGTAGTCTGCTGAACTATTTATACTGGCATGATGTATGACATACATAGCAGGTCTAAATAAAACCCCAGAAAAATGTTAAAGGACTAGAAAAAAGCACCTTTTGCAAACATGTACGTATCTAGGCTGTTTGGCCCCATTACTATCCTGGACAAAATCATGAAAATACCATAAAAGTAAGCATTAAAGCATAATGTGTAATTATATCAGGCAGTGACATAGTATGAAAAATACATGTTGACAAGGAAATATTGTTTCTTAATGGCATCACAACTTTGGCTGGTAAAGATTGTTGAGTTCTTGTCATAAAATTCCCATAGCCACATGTATTCTGATTTAAATGTATGTCTGTCCAGAAATCAGTGATCACTTCAATCAACAAGTTGAAACCTACTTTGCTGAGAAGGCCAATAGTGCAATTGCAACTAATTAGCTGTGATCCAATAGAGATGTTTCTACTGGAATTGATTCAGAGTCCTGCCCTGCTCAGTACCTTTTATCCCATTTAGATAATCTGGAAGAAACAAAATTGTTTTGAGTAAAAGTCAGATCCAACAGAGCCCATTATTTTATAAGGACGTCTGAATTCATCCATATATTTTTGATCTAGGTCTCATCCATGTGAGGTTGTTTAATCCCTGCTAGCTGGGCTAAACACACTTTAGCTAAATTTGGGCTAAGTACTCACTTGCCCAGGTTTTGCACTATGTGGGCAGAGAGCAGCTTGTTTTCTAAGTTAAACTTGACTGCACAATATTTAATATACCGAGCAATGAGTCACAGCTGAGTGGGACTTCAGTTACTGTTTCCCATTAGAAATTGGAACTTCGCTGCATAAATGCTATTTTCTTTCTTGGCTGAAAGCTGAGTGGCAAGAGTGACATGGAGCTGCTACTTCCCGGGGGCAGAGCAGCACTTGGTTTGACTCCAAAGTTGGTGGGAAGCAGTACTCATAACACCACCTCCCTGCTGAGCTTGAGGTCTGACACTCGATGGCATCTCCTCTGCCCTGCTCAGAGACTCCACACAAAAACTGCTGCTGGTGGGCTTCTCCTAATGCCCCAGTCACTGACCCATGGGTGTTCTTTCTTCCCGGTTCTGATTACAGCCAGAGGCAGTTGGAGCCTAATTTGCACAACAGCAGCTCACCAATCAACTTGCTGAACCAAAGACTGGCATTAAAAACTGAACTGTGGAGTACAAAGAGTAATCTATGGATTTTTAATTTTTTTTTCCAGTTCGCCCTCAATGCATATTGTTAGCATAATTCACAGTAGGTTTTTTGTGCAGGGTACTAGTAATCTCTCAGAAGTCTTTCTCAAAGGTATGCAATAAAAACCCTCTGGAACAAGACTTTCCACACAAGTAATAAGGTATTATAAAGATAGAAGTTGTTTCAAGAGGTGCTAGCCACATCCCCATCCTTATGTAATACTTTTATCTCCTGAGTAATAAGTAGCTCCTTTTTGGGTGAAGCACTGCTATATTCAAATTACAATAGTATTTGTGCATCATTATGGTTTTTTAAGGGAAAGCTCCCAGGCAGGGATGACTTAGGCCATCAATGATTAAATGATTACCTAGATAAAAACATGATTTTGATCTCTGGTCGTATAATTGATTCTTAGTTGTAAAACTAAGTAAGAATCTGTAAAAAAGACAGTTACTAAGCAATTCTCTGTTCAAGAGTTGTTGGAGACTACTCTTTCTCATAATTCTTTATCTCCCAGCAGATTTTTAAAAGCATCACCAATGAAGACTCAGTCCAGGGACAAGGAAGTCGGAGACTGATAAGCTTTTCATTGTCAGGTAAGTCATTGCAGATAAGTAAGTTTTAAGCCCAAAGAGTTTGGGACTGAAGTTACTAGAACCTTTCATGTGCACGAGTATGTAAATATATGTATGTATATATTTATGCATGGGTTCTTTGTTGTTCTACAAGTGATGTTGAGACAGAGAATAAATATCTATGATTACTGCCACACTCTTTTCCTTCAATGAGAGTTATGTGCTGAAGTAGCTTGTTCATGTAGTTCTGGGGCCATATTAGGTTTTTCTGTTTACTATTAAATATATAGGTCACAGAGAGCAAGATCAAAGGCATGTGCTTTATTTACAGAGCAAAATGGTTTGTGGTAGTTCTCTATTCCTTGTAAAGCATGTTCCACAGTCATGATCTGGACCTGAGGCAGATCCATATGCTGTGGTGCAGAAGATTCTTTGTATTGCTCAAAAGCAACTGTCAGACTTCTTGAGCCAGAAGACTGCTCTTACTTATCTGCATTTTGTGAAGAATGCTTAGCCTCATTACTTGGCGTGTCACTGCAGGTTTTAAAGCCTTAATATGTTTCCATGTAACACCTATGAACCATTTGATCTAGCTTTGGCAAGAACAGCATGTAAATCACATCTGTAGACAGAAAACAATTTGTCAAAAGAGAATTGTTATGAACATGACTCTTATTTTGGAGTCTTATGCTTGCTGGTTGGTTTCCATATTTTTTTAGCTCCTGGAAGACCAAGGGAAAGATGCTTGATTTGACTTGGAATTTCTTTGAGCATGTAGTACAGAGTAAAAAGTGTTACCCTAGTTCAAAAGTTTTACAGGCATAGGCCTTTAAGTGTGAAGTCCTACTCTTGGACAAGCATCTCATTATATGATTGGTTTTGGCCATATGATTTATTTCAAGCTTCCATCTATTAAGGGTGCATGTCAGTGCTTTTCCAGTTTAAGCAGCCACTGTGGTTCTTGAAAAGGTTGTGTATGATACATGGCAGATCAGACTGACATTGGGCAAGGCTTTTTTAACACATGGCTTACTTTTGCCCAGTTGTACACTGGACATCCACCATGTTGATTTATCAGTTGATAAAACCACAAATTTAGCTCAACGGAAATAAAGAAGCAGACTTAATATTTTGTAACATCCATAAATAATTTTAAACAGAAAATGTGGCCCAGAACTACTTACAGTTTTTTGTTCTCTCAGATTCTTTGGTCTAGTAAGCCAAGAGCTGTCAATAGTAATTTGTGGTTTCAAGAGTAGTAAAATGTGGTGTCAGTGGGCCCTTTTATAAACTAGAGTATCTAATTTACAGTTTGATTTAAAATATATAAAGACCATACCTCATAATGTGTTTGGTATATCTTATTCATGTGATTCACAAGCAATTAATCTGCATATATATAGCATCCATATTAACAACACCATCACAGCCAGGTATATGAAAGGCTTTGATAAAATGATTTGGCAGTTATTTTATCAAAAATCTAAGTTACCAAAATAGTTCCATTTCAGTTTTTCTGAAATTAACAGATTAACACATCACAAGGATTTACTTATTACCCTCTTAGTCAACACCACAGCAACAAAATGTTGTCTCTCTCAAAGCAAAATTATTACTATTCCTATATCTATTATGCTAGCTAATAAAATGCAGATCAAGGCAGACCTCCCAGAGGCATCAGAAGGAACTAGGATTCCTTTCCGTTTGCACTGCTATCTCAGCAGTAACCCCTCTATTATCACAAGCCCTTTTCACTCATACAGAGTATTCCTTTTCAATATCTATATTTTGGTATAGTGTCATCTTCAGTAGTTAGTTAATACAGTCATTACTTTAAAGTTAGGTGTCCAAATTATGGTTGATTTAGTTGCAGTTAAAAAAAAAAAGTGGTTGGAGTGTCATTAGTGTGACTGGAGCCCGTTGCACACACACAGAGGAATCATGCCCTAAGCAGTCCGTAATCTAAAGAATGCAAGAAGAGCTGTTCCTTCTGCCATATAGTTTTTTAGAAGAAAAAGTTATTAGAGTGGGAGAGAAAAATCTCAAAGTAGGCCAAATCACAAGAAATTTTGAGCAACATGAGTTCATTTCAGCTGACTTGTATTGCTTTCTCTACCGCTGAGAGAGTCCGGTGAGACCCTATGTTAAAATGAACTGTGTGGAAATAGGACTTTTTTCTAAAAAGCTGTTGACAAAGTGCTTTATTCTTTCTGTAGTTTATTGAGTATTTGGTTGGACAAAATCTAACTGTTTCACTAGAGGGTATTTTTGAGAAAAGATTTCTGGATTGAATAAAAATGTCAAACAATGAAAAAGGTGTAAAATGATCCTTCAAGGCACAAGAATATGACTAGCTCTTGAGAACAGAAATAGCAGAGAGTTTGCACTATGTCACTAGGAGAGTTTTTTACTTCATGTTTGCTTCTTTGAAGACTGGAAGTTGTTCCTGTGAAAGGCTGGTTTAGATTAATAAGTTCACTGGCAACACTGGTCTCAAAGAAGATAATTTCCCATGATTAAGCTTCTTAATAATTTTTATGATGACTGTGTTATTATAGCTTTCATTATTTAAAATACCAAGAGAAATATTTTAAGCCTAATTTAGCTAGACTGAAAAAAGCCTTTAAGGAAAACTCTGGAGTCCACTTTGCATTTAGTTTTCAAACGTGCCTTTTCCACTGTTACCAGTGAATGTCACACTTCCAATAAGGTGGCTGAAAAGCATCAGAGCTCTCTTCCATGAAGTACAGAAGGAAAAAATGTGCTAAGCTTCCCGAGATGTACCAGCTACTTCACTTGCAGGTTCATGGTTTAACAGCAGTATAATGTGTTTGCTGAAAGCCCCTAAAACCAGTTTTGTTGGCTGGTATATTTAGAAAGTGTTATCATGAGGTTTGCATAATATGCCTCCTAGCTCTATGCTGCATCAAATAATTTTTCCCAGGCTTTAATATTTCACATATCTCATGTTTTTGCACACTTTATTTATAAGTGTCCTTGGGGAACAAATTATCAGAAGATCTGAATATTTTGTAAACATTCAGGCATTTATCTCCATCACACATCTCTGAGAATCTTGTTAGTTGTTTTTGTGTGTTTTTCAGACCAGGTATTCAAGTTGGTATTCATAATAACAGTTGTCAGTTTATAGAAGTTAGAGTATAAATCACAACTGAAATCACAACTGAAAATAGTATAAGGTCTGCTAAGGATCGTTTTGACAACAGTTGTTAGCATGAAATGCTTGTTCAGAATGCAGATGTTTAATGCACTTTATTTACCAACAATTTTTTAAATCCTAGTGTCTGATTTTATAACTACTAATCTCACACCTTTTTCTTACTTGTCAGGTCTTGTGTCAAGGTGATGTGGCTTTTTACCACGTCCAGTACACATTGTGCCTACAAAGTATGCCTAGACTAGCAGATTGAAAGGCCTCAGAAGGCTTTGAATTCAACTACTCCATTCTCCTATTTAACACAGGACACCTTCCCCTGTGCTGGTGAGCTTTGTGTGAGTCTGGCTCAGACATGTCTCACAGACAGGTGTGTAGTCAGGATCTGAGGATACCAAGATGGTGCTTTGCTCCAGTGGTTAATCACTTGCAGTGATAAAAACACCCCCTTGCTGTGATAAACTGTTCATACTAATGGTTCAGACTTTTTCCGTATTTTCATTCTTGATGAAGATAATTAAAAAGGGAGCCTGTCTCTCAGACATTTTGTAATAATTCATTCCACTACTGCTTGTTTTTTATTAATGCACCTATTTTCTTCCTAATACATCTACTGCTCTTTTTTTTTTAACAAATAAGAAACCCTTTTGTTTTTCTTTGAAGCATTTATAGCTAGAAAAAAAATATTTTCTCCTCTTTTTTACTGTCTTTAGTGTTTTGCCTGTGAGGCCTGTGACAGAAATGTTTTGGTTTATCTGATTCATTTAGTCTTTTTTTTTAATCTCAGACCTTAAAATTCCTTCTTGTATTGCAACTACACTAGTCCTTTCTTTTTTTCCTGCATTTTATTTTAAAATAAAATTGAAGTCTCTCTATATGTCTGTAATTTCTGAGAGCAGAAAGAAGCACTTTATTTAACCTTTTGCATATCATCAGTTACATAATCTCATTCAGTAGCTGATCAAGTCAGTCATCTCTTGTATTTCAAGCAGTATCTTTCTCAATTCCCCTGCATTAGTTTGCTGTGTTGGATATTAATACTTCCTATCATTGCACATTACTGTTTGATTTCTAGAATAAATTCCTTAATATTTGCTTCTTGAAATCTAATTAATACCAGGTGCAATACTTCTGCAAATCCATGCTCACCTTCTTCCAAAGAGGTGATTGCCAAATGAAGTTTGGTATCATACACTGCTTCATGAGTCAAATTGGCATTTTAGAAAATGCAAAATTGCTGTGCTCTTACTATTGAAATATTGTTCCACTGGCAGTAACTAAAAGTATTGCTTTAAAAGTACATGGCTGAGAGGTGGTACCTATGTGCCTCCCATTGAAACTTGAGCAAGCAGAGTTTTATTGTTCCTTTCTTTGAAGTCATGCCCATATCTTAGGCAGCTCAGCTCAGTACTCTGCTGCACTCTGAGACAGGTTCTTCTTGTTCTGTCCAAGGTCTACAAAAGAAACACTGACATATCAGCAACCTGGCAATTACATTCTCTCACTGGTAGTCTGTCCAGATACCAGTCCTGTTCAAGTATGTTTTTTAGTGTCAGAACCAGAGCTGATAGCTCTTTGGGAATTCACAAAGGAAATCTGAAGGGAAATGATGGAGCTGTCCATTGACATCCAAATTAGCAACTCTTTAGTTGTAATGGATTATCAAGATGGTTTATTGTGCTTTGATACATGAACTGTCAGGATCTCAGTAAGATGACAGTATTTTTTACTTTCTGCCATTAATGAACAGATCATAGAATAAATTCCATTTTGGTATTCTTCAAGTTAAATCATAATCTAGATTGACCATGGTCATTCCATCAATGCTGGGGTCTTTCCAGTGTCCTGTGAACTTCATTAGTTCTGGTTTTAGGTATATTCTGGGCAAGTTTGGCATAAGTCAAGATGTCTTCATTCCCTCAAGGGGTCAGATGGCTCATAAGGAATATATTTCATTTCCTGCTCCTGAGCTCATGAGGCTAGTATACTAAATATGAAAAATGTGAATTTGGTGGGTTGACCATAGAATTTCTTAGGGTTAATAACCTCTGTGGAAGTGCCAGTGTAGATACCTTCAAGACATCAATTGTCATCACTTGGACGGTGCTTAGGAACACAAAGAACATTCAATATTTGGCATTTGTTGAAAGGAATTCACCATCTGTTTTAAAATATCAGTATCAGTTTCTCAAAACTAGTAGCTCTGCTACTTACTAGTCTTTGACCCTTCTGTTGGGTTGTAGATTCTGGAATCTTCAGCTGAATATTCAGTAGAATCTGAGCCATCAAGAGACCAGAGGGACTGAGTCTCCTTAAGACACGTTTATAATCTGCACAGAGTAGCCTCGGGTGCTATTTCTAGGAAAATTCCATTGACAAAGTCTTCTTATCCCTTGGGGGGAACAGTTTTGAGCTCCATTAACTTACTCCTGACATATTGATGACTCGACTAAATGTAATTAATTTAGATAACAGACTGCTCCAGAGTCTGGTTCTCTATCTGATTCTCCATCCTGTTCTGTCATGCTCCTATATGGAGCATGGGTCTGGTTGAATACCTTGCTATGTCTGTGGGGAATTGAAATACTATCTTTATGGTAGTTTTGCTCATCATTACTGTCAGAGAACCTCCTTGCTGAATATGACAAAACGTGACTCTTCCCTGAGCTTTTGGAAGCTTAATGACTTGTATTGAGGCAAAATCAAACATTGTAAGACACAGATGTGTTCTAGCTGAGTCGCTGGAATTTACATCCCCACCTGGCTCCAATAAATGCACTCATTCACCACAAAAATAGTCTCCATCACTATCCAGCCACCAGTGCCCCAAAGTTTGTGAAGCTTCGTGGTGAATAGATTTGCTCAATGATCCTTGATAAAGCAGAAAGGGAAGTCTATGGCACACCTTAGGGACAGAGGGTACATGCATGCAAGTGACCCAGTGTAAAGCTTCCTTAGGTCTCATCCAGGTACCTGGAGATCAGCATATATGGAAAGAAAGCTCTGGAGTTGGAACAAATCCCTAAGTCACTTGGGGAAAGAAGCAGGCAGAAGTCAGTACAAGCCATTTTTTGTCCAGTGAAGAGAGCCTAGCTGAAATAAGATGCATGTACCTAAAAGTAGTGCAGGTCTGTGGCAGTGAAAGGCCGTAATTACTTTGTCTTTACCTGGATTTTTTCCTTCTGTCATCTGTCATGAGAGATAGCCTGACATTTTTAAAGTGTTAGATGTATATAACCTCTTTCACACTAAAGTGTGATTTATGATTAAATGAGAAACTGACATATAATATATTATTAAAAATATGGGGTTTTTTTAAGAGACTGGATGAAAATATACCTTTGCCAACCATAGATGAGTTATCTTTGTAGCATTTCCTCATGTACCTCCAAGAAACACACTCTAAAATTACAGTGTACAGTGTACAGCAGGGTATGTTCCAGCCTTCTGGAATTCATTCATTTAACGAAAGATTTAAATACAGTTAGCCTCAGACCTTCACTTAAAAGTTTAGTATCTTCTGAACTTTTTTCTGAAGATGATAGAGAAAATTATTTGCATTTGGGAAGGCAGAATGGCTGTGATTCTTCTGTTAGGGAGTTATGCTGGAGTGGTAAGAGTTACAGCAGCAAGTTACAGCAGATAGTTACAGGACCTACAGATAGGTTTTGCTTCAAATGAAATGAAATTCTGCTTGTGTGCAGATATCCATGTAGCTTTATTAAGAGCTTTTTCAGTTTTGATGCTCTGTTTTTCACAGTGATGAGAATTTGTGGTGAGATATATAATTGGGATATTTGTCCTTAGGAAAGCTAATTCTGCTAACATTATTCATACTTCGGACAATAAAATTGAAGTTTCTAACTAACTTTTTTTTAAAATAATCTGATTTACTGTGTAATTTTTGTAAGAAAATTGCATAATAATATGTAATATTAAATATTATAATATTTTGTGCCATGTTCTTTGCTAAATTACTTTTTTTCTCCTCATCGAATACAAAAATGAGACTATTAACTGAGGCTAGGAGTATCTTCATCCTCATGGCTGTGCTCTAATTCCCATAACTGGAAAGAGGCTGGTAGGTCATCCTCAATGTATTTTATTATGCTACATGATCTATAAGTATATATAATTAAGTGCTAGGTATTTTCTATCAGTAGAAAACTATCGGTATTTTGTTTCTCAGTGGTACTCAAAGATAGCATGGTATCTCTTTGAAGGAAAAAAAAAAAAAAAAAAAAAACACAAACATATACAACAATGAATGTTTCAGTTTCAGACTCTTTTGAGGAAGTATCAGAGAAAAAGAAAAGAAGATCCCAGAGGTCTTTCTCTCCTTTCATATTAGCAGCCTGAGCTAATGCACTGCTGATCCTTGTCATTCATACTCATTTTGCAATCTTGGTTTCTATTTCTTGAATGCATTTCTAACAGTACAACCTCCAAAGCAAAAGAGTTTGCCATATAGGATTTCAGCAGGACTGTTAGATGAGATACATGCTGGTTGCACAGAGATTTTGCACTCAGAAAACAAAAAAGGGGGGAAAAAATCAGTGTTATCTTTTTGAAGCAGATAATTTTCTTTGTGTGATAGAATTGCTAGGACTATGGCAGTACACAGTTTCAGCAATGTACTTTCAAATAAGCTCTTAGTAGTGATGTCCTCTATTTGTTGTTGTTGTTGTTGTTTTTTTGTTTGGGGTTTTTGTTTGTTTGTTTGTTTTTTTGGTTTTTTGTTAGACAACATCTCAAGAATGAGATTCGTAAAATATAGTCTGTTTCAGGACCATCTGTCCAACAGCTTTTGAATATCTGCAGCATGAATTGTGTGGTGGAATGCATTATTAAAAACAATGGAAAGAAAAGCAATTCTTTTTAACTTGCACATTTTATTGTGTTGGCTATTACCATATGTTAAGGAAGCAATACACAACTGGGTTTGATATAGCTATTTTCTGGAAAAAATACTGATAATGGTGTGCAGTGTGTATGATTTTCAGAGTAATCCAAAATATCTGCCTTGAGGGTTTTTCATGGTCTCCCACAACCTGCCAGAATAATTGGGTTTTTAATCAGAAGAGAATTAGAAGACTGTGAAAATTAATGTTTTCAAAAACTGCCAGAAGAAAAAATATGTGTTTAAATTGAATGTTTAGCTATGCATCTGTGCAGTTTTAGAAACCATTATGTCTAATACTTTTTATCTCTCCAATACAGCAAGAGGAAATAGGCAGAATGCAGTACAGTGCTTATAGCCTGATGTGAAATAAAACTTTAAAGAGAGGAGAATCTCCATTCAAAGAGTGGTGGAAAATAAATTAACTACTGAACTCGCTAGTAGGAATAAGTGCTTATATGTGCCAAAGAAAGCTTAGAAATGTATCTGAAAAAAGACCAAAGGGGGCAGTCTGTGTCTCTTGAGTCAGAATTATGATATACCAGCAGATTAGTTTGCATTTCATCAGCTTCACAGGGACAGATCATAGTGGGCATTGTGTCTTTCTTCAGAATGTTATGGGGAAATTTTCAAGTAAGTTCCTGGGCATTTTTTGTGTGTGCAACATATATTAAGCTTCCTGGGAGTTCTGCGGATTTAAAGCCCTGCTTAAAATTTGAATATTATAGTTTTCCTAAGGTGAAGTTAACCTATGCAGGGAGAAAAATGATTTGAAGTCAGAAAAAATGTAAAATGACTTCTCATGTAGAAAAAAGTGGTGTAAAAGGTAAGATCTGTACAGTGGTAAAATTGATACCTAGGAAAAAATGGCATCCACTTTGTACCAAATGCCATGGCCTTGACAGTAAATGACAGGATCTCTTTTTCAGAGTAGTCCTTTCACTACAGTCAGGCTGAGCAAGTGCTCAGCTTATTAGAAAAATTAGTATGTCACTTGAAGTTGCATAAATACTGATTTAGAAGCTGAAACAGTCTTCACAATCAGGCTGTAAATTTGTAGTTTCATTATGTAATAATTTGTAAATTCTAAATCTAAACAAGATCGTTATGGTTTGGCATTACATTGCCTTACAACAAACATAGTGATTTTTTTCACATTACTGCCATATTATTTGAGTTCACTACTAGTTCCCTATAAATTGTTTCTAGCATCCCAAACAGATGCCTGGAATGTGAAAAATAATGTGGTTCTTTACCTTTCAGATTTCCAGGCTTTTGGTCTGAAGAAAGGGATGTTCTTCAATCCAGATCCTTATCTGAAGATTTCCATCCAACCTGGAAAACATAGCATCTTCCCAGCCCTTCCTCACCATGGACAGGAGAAAAGATCTAAGATCATATGTAACACTGTTAACCCTATCTGGCAAGGAGAGGTAAGCAGTTGGAGAGTTAAGCTGAGACTTTTCTTAAAACATGGACACTAGTATGATCCTTTTTTTTTTTTTTTTTCTTTTAATTGAGTTCTTGGCTAAATAGTTCTTGACCTAACTGTGCTTGATGTATTCTATGACTACTTGTCTCGGCAATTGGCTATAAAGATGGGTGGTACATTAAAACTTTTGGTATACTTTCAGTGTAGGTTGTACTTCATTGGTGTAATTTATAAAGTTGTTAATTATTGAAGGCAGGCATAAAACAAAATTGCAAAATAAACTTGCATAGCATGAAAGGCTGCTGCTGGATTGTTATAGTGTTCTTACACAGAGACATTATATGAAGCACAAGTACGGCAGGCAAATAAAGGGAAGCAATATGATTGAAAAGCATCAGTGGCAATACAAATCAAAGGCAACTTTGGCACATTTGGCCATCACCTTGAAGAAATAATCCCTAGTCTGCTCCTTTTTGTTGGAATGACTTATATGTATTAATGAGATCTGAGAGTTCAATTGCTGCCTGCTGTTTTTAAATTACACGCAAAATGGCAATAGGCAGCAAAGAATAAGGAATCTCTTTGGAATTAAAGGAGCCTGACATACTGGGTGTGATTCACTGGTGTGCTCTGTCACAACAATATCTCCACTGCAGGAAAAAGTAAATAAATACACTGCACAGATTTATTCAAATTAAAATGCAAATTGTAAAGTAGCTGAGAGATAATTAGGTCAAACTCTATAGAGATGGAGCTGCGAGTGGGCAAAAAGACAGCAGAAATAGGATTGAATTCTCCTACCTGGACAAACTAGATACCACATCAGCTTATGTGGAGAGTGGGGGAGATTATATGACTGGGAAAACAACCTTGAAATTAGTTAGAGAAAAATCCCTTCTATCAGGACTTAATTGAGGACATTGTTATGAGGCATCCACCAAGTCATAACTTCTTTGTGAAGCCGAGCATCAGTTGTATCTGGTTGAGAGGTCCCAGGTCCAGCTGTGGACATGGTCAAGCTAGAACTGGCATGGAGGATCAGGCAGTTGGCAGAGACCTTTCAGTGAAGTGCATAAGACACAGAACTAGAGGGGAGCAGGTATGAAAGGGAGACTTGCTCTCTGTGTGTGTTGCTCAGTACATAGGGTTGTGGCCGTGATAAAATGTCATGGGTGTCTTCTCCTCAAGCTGTGCCAAATGGCTGAGTCTGTGGGCTAACATTTCTTTTCCAAGTGGAGTTTGGCAGCGAGAAAAGGAGAAACAATGAAATGGCCTAATTATGGACATGGGAAAGCAAAAGAGCACAGCTCGCTTCCAGCTTTGCTGTTCAGCCCCCAGGTTCTCTTGGTCGTGTGCAAGTGTGCTGCTTCTTCCTTTCTGTTAGCCTGTGAGTGGCAAGGGAATGTAAAAGAGCCAAGCCATGGTTCAGCACGTTCTCCTTCTGCCTTCTCCTCAGCTGATATTGGGATGTTAAACTGAATGCATTTGTGCTGCAGTCTGTGCAATCAGACTGTCTGAACTCCTTGTTTTGTTACTGAAAAGCTGCATTGGTTTCTGATGCACAGAAGACCATAGGCCTGATTTTCTGCAACCTTCATGGGACAAGGGGAGAAGGAGGACTGAAAACTGTTGCTGAATCATGGTGGTAGCCATTCTTCTGTCTGCTTTTTTCACTTGTGGACCTGAATACATGAAGTGACAAAATACTGAGGACTCATAGCTATTTCATTAAAAGTATCAGTCACAAGTTGTTTTCACAAAAACAAATTTTAGCAATGTATTATTTCAGAAGGGTCATTCTTTTCTTAGATTCTCTGTCACTCCATGTGAATAGAAAGCAAATGTTCTTTTTTTTTCAATTGAATGACCTATCTTATTTGTATGGGATGCTAAACTTGAAAAAATCTGGAGTAGGGAAATAAAATTATTGAAATATCTGCAGACTAAGATCTTTCTATATGTTCTTGATTACCTTTGAGCAAATTCAGAAAGAGTCAATTCAGTTTTCAAGGGCTTCAGCACTAAAAGTACTACAGACTAAAAGATGACTAATTTACTAATATTAATTTGTTCTTGTATTCTTCCTCATATACTTACCAGGCTGTTTTGTTTGTATAGTAACCACCTGCATTATACAAACACGCTAGGAGCACTCTGGTACCTCAGGCAAATTTTCATCTCTCTAATGTAGTATTGATGATCATCTTCATTTCATAGGCTGTTCAAATGTCATTCAGTACAAGTTATCCTAACTTAAAGCTATTCTTCCATTGCTCTGATTTGCAGCACTTTGTACAAGGAGACATAAGGAAATGTGTGTAGCCAGTGACAATTTGATACTTGCAGCAGGGCTCACCGTAGAGGTGAAAGAGCCCTCACACTGAGAATTGTTTGCTGAGACAAGTTAAAGCCCAAGGTGGTGACTTCTCCGCTAGAGAGACGTCATTTTGAACATGTTTCTGTATGTTTTCACATGCTCTTCAGAAACATCTGTAATGTTAAATAAGTGAGTATTGTATTTGCGGGGTTCTCAGATGAAGGAAGGAATGATGAATCTGATTCCATGTTTTCAGAAGGTTAATTTATTATTTTAAGATACTATATTATATTAAAGAATACTATATTACACTGTACTAAAAAATACAGAAAGGACACTTACAGAAGACTAGAAAGATAATAATGAAGACTCGTGACTCTTTCCAGAGCCTGGACACATCCTGACTGTAATTGGCTAATAAGTCAAAACAATTCACATGAAACTAATGAAACAATCACGTGTTGGATAAACAATCTCTAACCACATTCCAAAGCAGCAAAACACAAGATAAGCAAATAAGATAATATTGTTTTCCTTTTTCTCTGAGGCTTCTCAGCTTCCCAGGAGAAGAATCCTGGGTAAAGGGATTTTTCCAGAAAATATGACTACCACAAGTGAGTGCCTGGAAACCACATGGCACTGGACGGCTTGGCTCTACAGTCCCAGATTAGACAGATATTGCCCTGCCAGCCCAGACAGCTGCAAAAACACAAAGGGTGAATAGTCCTATCATGCTGATTGGAGATCAAACACAAAGAAAAATCTCAGAAGGAAGTGTCCATTTCCCAACTCTTTTGTATATGTAATGGAATTGAGAAGGGTGGATGCTTATCTTCTAATACAGATAGTAGAAAAATAAAGACAGTATTTCATATTGAAACAATGTGTGTGCTGTCATATTGTTCAGAAACAGCTCATTTAAAAAGATTTAATTTTTCAGAAATCAGTGAAGTGGTATGCAGTTCAGACAAGTAATAGATCACAGGAACAAAGCAAAGTGGTTTAAAAAGTAGTTCATATACCTCCAACTGGATAGGAAATTCTATGGCTTGGCAGATAAAGTACTTAAGGTTTCTGGACTTTACCTTAGATATGTTTGTGGTATTTCTTTCTTAATTATGGGAGCTTGAACAGACTGTTTCCTCAATTCTTGTTTCATTTACTGGTGAGTGGAAGGAGAGCTCTGAGGAATGGCCAGCAAGATGACTATAAAATTGGCTGATGGAACCACTCAGCACATTTAAAGTAGTAGGAAGTGTCATCTGTTAAATAACACTTTCAATTTCAACTCCAATAATCTAACTCTGGAGGAGTAGATTGCCCTAAAATGGGAGCCCACTATTAGGTTAAAAACAATCTCAACTTCCTGTGGTTTCACTCCTTGTTTCTTTGCCTCAGCTTTCACAAACACTGTTAAAATATAGTTGAGACATAAGAGTGTCTGGAATGGCTGCCTTATCACTCTGAAGACAGCCACATTTCACTAGTGAATTAATTGGTGTGAATAAGCAGATAGCAAGAGAGCTTAACAAATAGCAGTTAGTATGTCGTATCTGATACACAGATGTACAGTATTTTCAGCTGAATAAGTCATGCTTTCTGCACCTCAGGTAACTCACAACCTTTCAAAAATATTGCACTTGAATAATTTCTCACGTAAGCTGTCTCTTGAGATTACCAATGCAAAATCAGAAGAAGGAAGCACCCAGGGGCTTGAACACAGTGGGAGGTGGCTTTTGTAGTGCAGGCCATCATCAGTGATAGAAGCATTGAGTTTGGATGCTGCCTGCAAGAATGCCAAGATGCAACTGATTATCTGAGTGCTGGTGTTGACTGCTTTCCTTAATAAAGAGTTATAACTTGGGCAATGATTCTGTGATCCTGAATGCTGAACTGGTATGTGATAGACCACCCAGAAGTTCTGAGTCTGAAAAACACTTTGACAAAGTAGCCAGATCAAGCAATAAGGGGTTTATGTTAGCTCTCTTCCTCTCTAGATGCTTTATGTTGGCTGATAAAATAGGTGCTACCTGATGTAGCACAAACCTAGAGTCATACAAGTAGGGGATACTTGAGCAAAGCTGAATCTTTCCAGAACAGAGTAAAAGCATTGAAGAAGATGTTTTAATATATTTGAATCAACAGTATAAATTTAAACCAATGTGGGTTGTTGTACGACATGTTGTGCTTGATCTGATTTTGATCTAATACTCAGAACACTAGAATGCTGACAGTCCTACCATGGCCTTACAGAATCATTACGTAATTTCAACAGAGGACCAAAATAAAAGCAACAGAAACATCACACTGGCTGAACTTCTTATTGTCAATTTGGATAAGCTTTTCTCCCTTCTACTGCCAAATACAAAAGAATATGTTGTAGAAACTTGGAGGCCTTCACACCCAAGCATGAAAACAATATGCAGGTGAAGTGAAATCCAGATCCTGAATTTAGTATGAGTTTCACCAAAGGTGTCATCAGGACTGAGTGAAGCCTTGTGGGTGGTAGCTTCCCTGTATAACATTTCTGCACTCATGTCCAGGTAAAGAGTAAAACATTGTTTGACTACACAGACAAGCTGTAGCTTTACAGCTACAGATTTTAATATCTGTTGTTGATTGAAGTGTGAAAGCCCAAGACAACTTTAACTTCTTCAGGAATGGGCTGTGCTGTGAAAAATCATCTAGATTTTTTTTAGGATGTTATTTTTCTAGAACTTCATTTTACTTGTAACTTCTGCATCTAGAAGACTATCAGTCTTGCTAGCTTTGTATACTGGTGATGATAAGAGTCTTCAAATATTTTCAGCCTTTGCTGTGCTAATAAATTCATAGACAATTCTGAGATTAATTTGAGGGAGAAATCCAGAAAGCCAAATTTCTGAAGGCCTTATCTGACTTGGAAGGAGTTCAGTAGAAAGGATTGAATCAGACTTTAGAACCTCAACGTGTGCATTTATGTGAATCCCTTTGATGATAGGGAAAAAAACTCCAACAATTGTGCCATGCCATAATAATAAAGAACCCTGCAGTCACTGCTGTGTTCCAGCAGTCTCTTATAGGCATGTCCTCACCCATGGCAGCAGCAGAGCTCTGCCCTTGGCACTACTGATTCTTCAGTATTTTGTCTTGTCACTAAGGATTACTGTAGAAAGCTTAAGAAACTGGAATTTTTGATGAGCTCATCCAGCTGTTGGTGCAAAGTAGTGTTATATGGGATAATAATGACATGTAGAGGAGGTTTTTGAATGAAGAATAGAGTAATACAGACAGAAAGTGGCGTGTGCATTAAGACTGTAATTGTTTCACTGGAGTATTTGAAACAAAACTCACTAATGAAATATTCAGCTGAAAGAATAAATTTATCTTCATCCATCAAATGTAATTCACAGCCTTTTAAGATTTACTTCTGCTTCTATCATCCCTCTACATGAAGGATATCACAAATAAATTTTATTTTTAATTCTATTGCTTATTCAACTCCAAATCAATAGCCCAATTCTTCCTGTCACCAGTGTATTAATTTATCTGTCTTTATTATACTGACTTTATTATACTGTCTACCAATTATTATACTGACTGTTTTAAAAGAATTTGACTTGCCCATAACTTGTTTGATGGGTGCTCATGGACGTGTTCTGTTCATTTCAACAACTTCCTTGATAGTGCCACTGAGTCACTGGGATCCATCTGTATGCAGGGATGCAAACAAGTTTGGTAAAAATAAACTTTCATTTCATAGAAATGAATCATCACCAGTAGCTGGCTTTCTATGAAAACTATTCCAAGCTCTGGAAGTGCTTCTGTTCTCTTATGAATGGATACAGATGCATTTTGCCAGGTCAGCATTAGCATGGGCCTTTGTCCTTTACCTTGTATGTCATGCATTAAGGTCCCCTCAAGATCTGTTCACATTAATTAAATTAATCATCTGTGTCTGTAAAACCATTGCTGAGCCTGGAAGCAAACAGGCACTGAAAAGTAGGTTACTGTTTGAAACTCTTTCAGTGGTGTTTACTACAGTGTTTACAAATCTTGCTTGAAGATGCCAGCAGTAATGTAAAATCAGATATACATTTAGATCATTGAGACGGTGGGAAAGTATGAAAGTTTCAGCTGATTCTAGGTAGCTTTGATTCTGATTTGTGTCTCTGTGAGAGTAAATCTGCCAGAGGCAGCTGTGTAAAATCTGTGTAAATGAAAGAAGAATCCTAATGACTTATTAATGATGGGAGCCAAAATTGATGATACACTGCTTAACCCAAGAAGAGTTAACATGTCAATATGTTGCTGTGATTTTCATTATCGTGCTACTTTTGCTCTTTACTCTCCCTCCATATCTGCTTTTCTGTGGAAATAACTAATTATACCTTATTGATTTTTGATGCCCGAGAAAATATCAGCTAAAGCTTTTCCATTGGCAGGAGCATTTTAAGGATGAGCCTGGTACAGATTCTTCGGTGTGTAATAAGTTTTGCTATAATGCTGTAGCTCTTCTGTTAGTGAGGAATTAATATGATCTCTCTCTACTGTCCTACTCCCTCTTTGCATTAACATGTAGGAACAATGCATCATTGCATCTCTTGCCACTGTAGCAAGTGGGACAGGCAATGACAAATGGCTGAAGAAGTAGGGGAAGTAGACAGAGGTAATGACTTTGCATTAGAGCAAGTCTGTTTCCTCCTAGACATCATTGTTCTAGAGAGATGCAATTGCACCCTAAAAAGGAAATAATTGAAGAAAACATTGGGAAAATAATACACATACTAACTTGTTCTATTGATCATGATTTGTAACAATTCTCTGGGTCTGTGTATAATAGCATTTGTGTTCCATTCAATAGATCCATTTCAAAGCAAATCTCCTGCTCTCCCCACTAAAGACACCCCTTGTCATTCCAGAAGTGCATGAACTCAATTACTCTCAGCAGAAGGGAAGTGAACAGGAGTGCACCAAGAACTTCTCAGGCAATAAATGAGAGTAAATTCAATCCAGGGCACCAGCCTGGAGTCACTTCATGGTAAAATCCTTGTAACATGTCTAGATGGGATAGTCAGGTGCAGAGCACCAGCTGCTTTGCTCTCTGCATCCACTCACATTGTACCATAAATCTTCTTAATGCAGACATGGTCAAGGCATTCCAGAGGTTAGGGAACATCAGCCTCCCCAAGGCCTCCTTTCTGCATCTCGCAAGTGCTGGTTTTCCCCAGTATACCAGGGACTGCCAATCATTCCTTGTGTTCAGACTTTCTGATTGTAACTTCTTTTTAGGAATACAGACAGCCTGACAGGCAGCCATTTCTTATAACATTCCTAATACATTTCTAGAGGAAATAAAAAGGTTTTCCCCTCTGGAGGTCAGTACTCTTTTCCAAAGCCTCTAACTCACAGGGGTTTTCAATCTGGGATTCTTCCAAACGCAAGGGCAGCTGGTTCAGTATTCATCCTTTCAGTGGTGGACCTCCTAATCTTTGCTATAAAGGAGAGCTCTTGCATCCCTAGCTGGTAAGGATCAGATACCACATTGACAAGATGGGGTCAGAAGCTATTTCTACGGCCAGGCCCTCTGTGAGAAACATATTATTCCTAAAGGCATTTCAGTCTCCTGAAGCAGTCTGCTATCTCCTCCATGGAGCGTGCTGTCTCATGTGTCATCTCAAGCTCTAAGAGCCGTTTTGGAGCAAGTTGGTGTGATAAACAGAGCAATGCACTGGTAGTTACTGGCTTGGGCTAATCAGTGAATAGAGATTTGACTTCCTGTTTGTTACCTGTTCATCCACTGGCTGTGTAGATCACATATAAATTTGTGGTCTGCCCATTACTTGCAAGAGTTTTGTTCTCTACATTTTATATAATGCATTTTACTTTAATTTTTGTTGTGGATCAAGGGAAAACTTCAAGTTCTAGTAATCACTTAAATAAATTGTTGTGAATTGTTATTTACAGGTGTCCTGTTGTCTGCTATTATCCAAATGAACACATAATCAGTCATTAGACAAAGTTTTCTTCTTGGGCTGTGGACTTGAAACTGTAGCTATTCTGGTTACCACCTGTGTTGAAATCTATTACTTCCTTTGAGATTTTTTTTTTTTTTATTTGAATAAAAGAAAGGCTCAGAGTCACAAACCACTTCCATGAAGGCATTGTCAAGTTTGGTGGACCTCTGAACGGCTGGAGAGGTTAAAGATTTAGAAAAAGTAATGACATTAGAATTTTAAAACCTGTGAGAAACTATACTTTCACTTTAGTTTTTGACTGTAGGAAAAAAAAAAAGCCCATTTTTGTAAACTTCAGTATACTCTTCTACAGCTAGTCTCAGTGTAAAATTTAGTTTAGTGACTTTGTATTCCAGCAGGTTCCATGAAGTTCTTGACCAGTCTTGCAGGGTTTGCACTAGTTGTTCTGATTCAAAGGACTTAAATTTTTGTGGGGAAGAATAAAAACAATGAATGAACAAGCCCACAAAGTGAGCTGTGGCCCTAGGGAAAACATGCAGGGTAAAGATTACTGGTTTAGATTGTGAAAGAAAATACCCAGTAGTCAATGCCAGATGAAAAAGATAAAAGAATCTGTCTTCAGGTAATGACTGTAAAAAAATCATAAGTATTTTAAAAACAGTATACTTGGGCTTATTATTCTAAAGTTTTTATATTCTTGCTTTTCCTCTGCAACTATGAGTATTATACTTTTTTAAATGTGAAAGCTGAACTTCTGACTTAATTCTGTAACACTAAGAGTTTTAAGAATAAGAAAAGTTCCAAATAACAGAAGACTTACATTTAAAATTGTAATAGTAACATAAAAAAATGTCAGCAGACTTGTTCTTAAAATTCAGCTCTTTTAGTTATCAATGGTGAAGTTTCTGGTCATGTGTTAGAAGCTTCATCAAACTTGCCTCCTCCTGAAGACAGTTGATTTTTATCTCTGTTGTGATTTTGCAGCCTCCTTTTTTACCCCTCCTTGGGATGAATTATTAATCACAACATCCCTGAGTGTTAACCCAAGGGTACTGCAGAATTTATAATCAATGTCTTTTTTTTTTTTTTTTGGATGTTTGTTTGGGGTTTGGGGGGCTTGGGGATATGGTAGAGTTGTCTTGTTTTCCTCTGTTTGGGATTTTGGTGTGTTTTGGTTTTTTTTAAAACTTAGATGTGAAACTTATGCTTTCATTTTCACAAACTGGCCACTGTGTGATAATTAGCAAATATTAGGCAAGGAGAGGATTTAATTAATTCCATCAGTAATATATTAGTACTTTACATTAGTTATATTGGGTAAGGCCATGAAACACAGAATCCGTTCTCTTCCAGATAGACAGGATAGTGTTGTGATAAGGTACCAAATGATGACACAGACACTGCTGC